>NW_026018814.1:4288366-4299469 GCF_020466585.1 Dendroctonus ponderosae
TTTATTATTCAGATAAGATAAAAATTCATCAAGTTTTTGTTCGCCATGACATGAAAATATGAGTCTTACATAAGAACAAATTCACAGCGAGTTTCACTAAAATACATCGCACCATTCGATATTTCAAGAGCTTTGACCATCAATAGCAGAGGAGCCAGACATTTTTTGTTAATTAAATTTAGGTCAGATCGTCTTCTTTTCATGCAAAAAATATCGCAGTGTCCTTTTGATCATGTGCTTAAGGGACACCCTGTATATTTGGATATCTACATCTTGGAGCGTTTTTCTTTTCAGCTCTCGTCGAGCATCGCACCGTGATGACGACTCAAACAGCTACTGTTCAACCTGTTCTTCCAGTTCCTCCTCAGACGATCTAGACTATCAGCTGCCTCCAAGAAGAGCGTACGGCGGAGTGCGGATTTCTTATGTGCCAAATGATGCCCTTGCAATCGCGCGAAGAAGACAGCAGGCCAGCCCAAAGAGCCCCAGCAAGAGCAAAGCCCCATTGGATGAAAGGGATAAGAACTGCATAATTTCCTGATATCGAATTCTAGATAGAATGAAGGTTTTGTTAAACAGTGGTGGAGTCAGAAGGGAGATTTGCTAAAATGATAAAGATTAATCTTTTTGGGAAACTTTTGCCATAGAACAACTTTTGAACAACTGTGTATAATTTCATTCGCACTTATTAAACGTATTTTAAACTGTAAATTTTGTACGCGAAATTTTATACAGTAGGGTAAGAAGTTACCGGATAATCTCAGTAAATAAGGCTGCTAACAAAACATGATGTCCTAAATTAATCTGAAACGGTGTACAAATCTCTTAGGTTTTATGTAGATAGGTTTTGTACAATTTTTGTAATTTTATATGAATTCATTTAAAACTTACGATTATTTATAACACTTTTTGTCGTGTCACCATCCTGTTCAGGAAATGTAGCGTTTAGAAACCAGATAATAATTACGCAATCTCAGTTTCTTGTAAAGTAGGTACTTATTTATGAAAACATAATATATTGTTTTAGTTATATGGAATGTTGTACATTGTATATAATGTGATTTTCAATGAAACATTATAAATAAATGAAGACTTTTCCCTTGAATACACGTATCCACAAAGGCTGATATACGCGGCGAGTATACAAAAAAAAGGATATTCGGCCGCATGATTGGATAACAAGCTGTTCCATACAAGTTTAAATGTAAAACTTACAATTAAAAATATCTCTGAATGTTCTGAAACTTTCAACAAAATTGTAAGCAAAAAAAATTTAAATTGAACTGCATTGTGTGGCCATGAGCCATCCGCAGGAACGATCGAGCAAGGGATTATATCATAACTTTGGTTCCGTAGCTCGATGCGTTTGGAATGTTGAAAAAACCTCAATATCGCGGGTGTTTTTTCGATAAACTGACTGGATGTTCAGTTTATAACGAGCAACGAGCGAAGTAGGTCGACGGTTCTTTATGTCTTTCCGGGGGATAATTGAGTAATTTGGTGCACACACACTCAAGCAAGTGTTTTTCATTTGATTGTAAACCTTTATAGTGTGTTCAAGTGTAGTGTGCCTTTTTAGAGGATTATTGAGTAGACTATGGGGATGGAGCGTCAACTTGCAGATATCTGGTAAGAAGAATCTCATCTATAAACCCTTTAGCTTTGAAATGAATTTACCGATTTGAAATAATTGGGTTTTGAACCAAGTTTCTGTTATACTAAACAATGTTTTTTTTTGCAGGTGACAAGATGCCACTTTTGGTAAGTTTGGTATTATTTTTCCCTGGTTTTCATGTAGATGTAGAGCTTTTTAGTCCCATATTATATTCTTGCATGTAACATTTATTCGGCGACGAACGACGCGGCAGTTTCTGGATTCTGCAATTTTTTACATTTTATTTTTTTAATTTATTTAATGTCAGATGTTATTCGTTAAAATAATGAGCTTTTCTACAACAGATTTTTTTTATATGAACTCTTATAAAACAATATAAAAGTAAATTTAAATTATCATTTAACAGTAAAATGTGTGTGTCTTACTGTCTTCGAAGTAAACATATTAATGATTAATGCTTTTTTGCTAAATAGCGCAGAATCCAGACCAAAGTGCCTAAAGGTAGGTGAAATTTGTTTATTGCTTTGTATCCTGGCCTATTTATTTAGGTTTATATTGCAGATTTTGCTAATTTTAAAGAGTATTTATGGTTATTGCAGCGTCGACTTTTAAACGAACATTTGAATTTACATCTTGTGAGGTTTTTATCTTGCAGCTTGGAACTCTTAATATTGTTTAGGATTGTACTTATTGCACGTTATTTATTGTATTTACTAATATTCCCTTTTTGTAGCCACGTTATAAATATACCCAAATAAATTTCTAGTAAAAAGTAATTTTTTGTGTAATGCTTTTTGCGTTTTATTAATGCAGCTTTGAACGGTTCACAGCTCATGATTTAAAAATGTATTTTACTAAAACTTTCTCTTATTTACCTCGGGTTTGCTTTGGATAAGTTAAGGCAACTTTTCGCATCCTAATTAAAGAGTTTTCTTACAGCTTTATTGATTTATGTATATGCTGTATTTCGGGATTAATATGTTCATGCTTCAAAACAAAGTTTTTTTAAGAGAGTCTTATGAAAAATTAAGCACTGACTTTAAAACGTACACGATTAAAATTTTTATTAAACCTAAATTGTATAACATAAAGCATTCCATGATAAGTTCAATGTTATTGCACAATTGAGTATAAATATTAGCTTTAAAAAACGTATATTAATTACACATCTATCACATTTAGATATCGGCCCTTCGGTAACAGTTTAATATCAGTATGTGGGATAAACAGTTGAATTGACTTAGGAATATGAAATTCCTTCGATAACGTTTCCAACGGGTTTTCAAAGGTAACATCATTTGCGGTATACTATTAAATACCTTGCAGATTCTTGTTAATGGAAATTAGCTTATATACCTCCATACTCCATGGCTGTCTAAAAAGTTCTTAAATCAAAGAATACAATTTGAAAAACGCTTAAAAATTGACCCAAAGACGTGAATACAATTAGTCATCCAGTCGAATCCTTTCCCGGCATTAAATGGATGAAGGTAAAAGATTGTTGGAAGTCAGAATATTGGAACAATACTATGCGCGCGATTTCGATTTTCGGCTGTGGAACACTGTTTAAATAATCAAAGAATGTGCCAAACGCCGGTTTTCACGCATAACTTTAAAAAAATTAAATTATTATTAAAATAAATTTAAAAAATTAAATTATTATTATAATTAAAAGTATTAAAAATACTTGCATAATGAGGCAAGCTAAATTAAAAGCCGTTCATTTTTTTTACTGACAAAACAAGAAAACCTCCGGTTTTAGTGTTTTTTTTTATTTTCTATAATTAATTTAGTTTAAATAAGTTTTATTCTCATCTAGAATTCTATTAATTTTCTTCTTATCCAAGCCTTATTTGTGCCAATATTCTGGCATCCATCTCAACAACTTCTAATAAAATATTATCAAATCATATATTGAAGGTAGTTGGGACGCCCGAAACAGGCCGTTGAAAGTCTAATCTAACTGGACTATGGATCATTATGAACTATAAATTTTCTGATTCATCTACAAACAGCTCCAGGACTGGAGCAGTCTTCAGACACTGCCATAACTAACATTTCATTGATACCGCAAATCTAGGCGAGTTCTGAGAAAATTGATTTGATTTCCTGAACTATTGACTTATTTACCCTAATTTATTTTGGCCCGTATCATAATTCTTTATATACATTACGTTGTAAGTAGGCCCAAACATAGTATTATACAATATATTCCACTAAATGAAGTATTAATGGCAACTAATACTTTAACGTCTCCATGGAACATTCACGATTCCTTTTCGAAATCGCTTTTTTGAGATCTTCCACCAAATTTCTAGGCAATACCAGTTCATCAACGTCCTCAGTCGAACTTAAATGGTTTCTTAGTGTCAATAAGCAGGCGTACCGTAGGCTGTAAACTGGCACAGATATAAAGGCTCTAGTCCGCACCTCATGGTGTTCAGGTATATTATTGCCGGGATACCTAAAAATTAAAAAATCCCAGCTTAATTAGACACTCCAGTATTACAGGATTAATAACGTGTTGGTCAAGAAAATTGACGCATTTAAAAATAGTTTTGGGCGAAGGTGAAAGGCGGGATATAAGTAGACTTGGTCGGATCATACTCGTGCTTCCAAAACTTACTAGTAAGAGCCATTTCAAGAAATTAGTGCCCATCGCTATAGTGAGAGCAGATAATATTAAGATACACTTAAGAAAAACGTGATTTAAACATCATAAAATTATTTGAGTCTTGGAACGTTCTTCAGGGTCCTCATAAGTTCATCCATGACAAAGTGTTAACAGAACCATTGCAAGCTGTAGCTGCATGCAAAAATCTTTAGAAAGAAACTTTGCGGAAAGTATCAACTACTGGTGATTCACCAGATTGTTAATAGAGCAGGAAACACTTACTTTTCTTCTAAGATTTCTCTCGACGTTTTCGGTTGATAGAAGTAGGTCCCATTAATAAGCATCATATCTTTGGTAGCAGTGTCTTTAACAATCCATGGATGGGTTTTATAAGTACTCACATCCACATAACGCCCTTTATTGAGCAGCCTGTAGTTCACTAGCACTCCTGAGTAGTTGATCCAAAAAACATCGACAGACCTATCTGTTGTGTTGATGAATCGAATGTAGCATTTCTCTAGGCTGTTCAATGAGCGAAAATTGTTAGGAATCACGTCACAAGGTTCATCCATGTCCGGTGCTGTACGTTATCTCTTCTGTGCACGTATTGTAAACCACTGGACCACTAATTTCAGCTTGTATAACGTGTAATGAGGTCAAATTGTTTTGATTAACATTGACTAATGTTAATTCAATGAAGCTATTTAGTGTTTGACATTCACTGTTCTAGAGCGAATGCCTGATAATTCAACAAACAAATTATTTTTTATCACTAAATGGAATAGATTGTTTATGTTTACAAATCAGACAGACCATAGATGAAGACAGTCAATGTGACAGCCAGCTGCAAGTTGACACTAATGTGGCGGCGACGCAGGACCTCGATATATTTAACAAGATTTCTAAATTTATTTCTTAAAAATGGTCCTAAAATTATCAAACCTTCAAATAAGTAACAGTTTTGATATGCTGGATTTAAAATATGACGTTTACTACAAAACCGACATCAAAAATCGACGAGAACGTTAAAATCTCATTTTTTTGTAATATTGGACCGTTTTCCGGATTTTCCACGGGTTACTTTGGCAATATTGGAATTACTTCTAACCTTTACTTGTCTTTATCTATGCTTCTAACCCTACTAATTAGACAGTAAATAATTTGTAATGTTTACTGTTTTATAAAAAAACGTTGAATTAATTTCATAAAATGGCAGTGTGTGCTGCAATAGTAGGCAAGGATGTGAGTATTTGTCACCACTCTATTCCGATTAGAAATATAACAAACGCGCCTTTCTGCAAAAATATTTTACAGAATTCCCCAAAATTTTTCTGTTGTGTTAACCCAGATGAAGAACTGGCTTTTCAGTTTAAAGTGCTTTCTTCACTGGATATAATTGAAGAAAAGCTCAATCCAACAAACAAATCTGCCAGTGATAACAGAGAATTATATCTGGGACAGTTGTATTCGTTGGAAACCTGCAAAATGTATCCTTTCCTGAACACGTTCTTTATGCCCCATATCAAACAGCAGTTTCTTAACGTGATTATTCAGCTATGGTTATGTGACAAACACAAAAATCAAATTCATTATAGTGGTTGATTCAACAAACATGGCTCTAAGGGATAATGAAATAAGATCCGTGAGTATAGTTGGTTTATTGTAAAGCACTGGCTAATAAAGCTAAATGATTAATATTAGTTTCTGCACTTGGCATAAAAAGAAAATACAAAATTCGATACGTATCCAGGCATTAAGTTCTCATGTAAATCCTGCATTGTTTGTGTATTGGGTCAGTTTACCTTAACATGGGCATTCTTAGCTTTGGTCTCAAACTCCAAGTCTTCGTTGAGTTTTTTTGCTAGAAAATACAACTCTGCAATTGCAATAACAAGTGCACAAATTGTACCCAGCATTAGTCTGAATCCGAAGTCCAAGCTGCCAACTAGCAGCTCAATTCCGATGAAACCAAACGCAAATCCTGCCAGAACAGAAACTATAAATTGAAATACTGCTATGAGATGAGTATTCATCATCTTCAGTTGATAGCTTATAGTATCTTCAGGCAACTTCCTTCTAAACCCGTCAACATTTTTAGTCATGTTTTGGTACTCCCTGTTTTGTTGTTCAGCTTTGAGCTTTTGGCATCTTTTTTCCAGCTCTCGGTTTCTGGGGATTTCCTCATTTTTCGGTAAAACAATTTCAGAGTTTTCCAATAGCTCATGTAAGTAAACTTTGCTGTTGGCGTCGCATGTCCGATTTTCTGCTTGTATATGCCTGAAGAGCCAGTGAAGGTCTTGTAAAGTTAATAACGTATCATCAGGAAGTGATGTTTGGGGTTTTAGGGGCAAATCTTTCCAAAGTTGCTTTCCTTCAGGCAACTCTAAGGAACTGATGAATTTCTTGTCTTTGTCAGATATAAGATATCCCCCCTTGGGTTGCTTGACTGTTGGCGAGTCCTTCGACTTATTTTTACATATGATATTCTGTAAACCTAAGGGTATGTCTTCATCTAGTGCCTTGATGGATCTGATGTAATCCAAAAACGCCTTTGAGGGGGCCACTGACACTTGAGAATGCTTGATTTGACCGATGTGTGTAGTCATTTTTGCTATTTTTTTAAACTCTATTTGCTTATTTTATTAAATATTCAGAAAATGTACGGATTAGAAATGTTTAGGCTTTCACTACACATTTTTGCCATTGCCACATGACAGTCAGCTGACTAAGTGACAGTGGCACATGTATGTAAACAATGAACTTGTGGTGTTGCCGTTTACATTGCAACAGTGCTACTTTTAGAATGATTTATATTACAATTTAAAAATAATTTATATTTAGATGTTCAGGAGAATGCACTCAGAGTATGCAGATATGGTAAGCAACCCATTTTACATTCCTGGCGAAGCAATTACATCTAAGTAAGTCTTTCAATTAAAAAAGCCATGCTTGTAATTTCATTTTTGCTCTTCAACTTTTAGGATGTTTGATGCCAATATAAAAAGCATTATTACAGGAACCGTTTAATTTACTTTTCATTTTAATGAAATGAAATAATTACATAATTTATATGTATTAAATGTTAATGATTAAAATATATGCTGTTTTTCTGTTCAGTTTTAATTCAATATTGTGATGTTCTTCATCATTTTTTTTATCTAATTTTGGGACGAACATTAGTTTGTTATTTTATTTTTTATGTCAAATAAATGGGTTGAAAAGACCTAGTAATAAATTTCTGACTTTTTTGTGCCATAAATGATTCGTAGAATTCCGCATCCATAAAAGGCTATAATTAAATGGTTCTTTAGGTAAATTAAACAGCAAAGTCTAAAATAACTTTTATTTAACTAACAAACATAAATGTTAAAACAAAATGTAATCTGTTTGCGCCAACGCCATCAACAAACTTCCAATATTCTAAATATTTATTGACAATAACAATGTTTTCGAAAATATGTTGTCTCTAAGTAGTATTTGTAGCACATATTTCATATATCTTTTTCTATATAGCTAACCAGAAAATCGGCCATTTCATCGGAATAGTACAATAACGCGTTAATAAACAATCAATTGCGTGAATATTGTTCAAAATTTTACACATATTTCTGCAAATATTTACATGGTATTTACAATGAGCACAATACTGAACTAACAAGTAAACTGGCTGTTCGCACAAAAATGCGAATGGGGAAAATTACACAATTACAGTATTGTCTTCGGAGTTCTGCAAGCTTCAATATCAGCTTATATATATGTTGTTTATTGCATTTTTTTCGGTTAAAATTATGTCAATTGATTATTTTTACAGGGTGACCGTAATTATTTTCCATTGCAAACATTTTTTGAGTACCTGCAAGCACCATTAGGCAAAAATACTGATCAAATTTCGGTACTTAACAATACTCATCATCACCCTATAACATGCACAATCAAGTTAATAATTAATAGCAATCAAACCACAGCAGTTGTGCTAGACAAAACCTACTATAATATACTCAAGAAAAATGGAATCAATATTTGTGAAATATCATTTTTGGACCTATGTAAATCAATTGAACTATACATAAAGGATTTATACACGTAGTAAGGCGCGACTTTAGAGCTGCTTGGTTTCGATCATGTCCACATTCAACTTGTAGTAGACGTATGGATAATACTCGGACTGGCCGAAGCCCAAACCAGGAATGTCAACATTCTAAAAAATCGTAAATCAACATTTTAACACATCTTTTTACTTTCCTCGTCATTTCGAAAACACTAAATATGTGTTCACTCAGTGATCTTTTATTTTATGCTTGCTTAATGTAAAGAATTATTTATTTCAACAATGAAAGCTTTCGGCATCATCAGAGCCGTCATGAGCTTATGATGTAAGCAAGTGCAGATTTCGTTAATTGAAAATAAATTAAACGCTTCTAGTTATTTTCTACACATTTAAAATTTGCGACTGAGGACTAAAGAAAAAAAAGCTATAATATGGAAACACGTTTCTCTCGAAAATCTTTGGGAGATTTTTAAATAAATTGAAATTGTGATAAACGAATTTTTAATATATTATTTTAAGATTACGAAGCTATTTGAAATTAACTAACTAAAAAACAATTGTTTCTTGAAATTAATTAGCACAGTATAAGCTGCTGTGTCAGTTTTTCTTTAGTTTGCAAGCCGATTTAAACAAAATATTTTCATTTCAAAAAAAATTACTTACATCCATATTTGCCCCTTGATGTCCGACACTACCATCAAGATGACCATACAGCTGGTTCAGAACATCTCTCAGACGTTTCATGGTCTTTTTATGGGGATGAATCAGAATTGCTTGAAAATTCACTGGCAAACCATACCTAGATTCAACGAATTTTTGGATAGATCAAACATTTTGGACAGAAAAGAACTGAGATTTACCGCAAGACCGATTCGACGAACACTCTGAGCGCCTTGACGTGTATCCATGCACAGAAACACTCACTGAAATTGACCTTTAACCATCTCACTAATGGGCCCTACAAAATTGTTTAATAAATGGGAAATATTTACATTGCGGTTGGGATTGTTTTCTTGGAGATTGGCATTAAAAAAAAATTACGCACTTATTTTAAAGAAAATGCAAACGACGTTGTTAAACGTAAAAACAGCATTCACTGTCTGCGAAAAAGCAAGTCAAGTTCATTTTATGCTTCAATAATACTTTGCATTTGGGGTAATTTGAATAGTTCATGTTTGTTAAAATTAGCCTACCATATATTAAAATAAAAAGTCCTATTTATATTTACAATTGGAATGCGCTCAAATTTCTAGAATAAAACATGTGAAATTGGGAGGTTTTCGCGCGGGTTTCAAACGAACATCACTATTTTTTCTTCAGTAAATTCTCTTCTAAACCAAGCAAATAAAACGAATACTACAAACTTTGCGGATAAAGAGAAAGCCGTAACAAAGCAAATGACGATTTAAAAAATCATGTGCTTTGTCGACCGCATAATAATGGAAAGTAATTAGAACAATTGATTAGTAAAACCCTCTCTGAAAGTCGCAGTATCATTCCGAAACTAACCAGCTGCTCTGTAATTATGGGTTAATTGTATACTTACAAACTGTTTCTTTTTATCGGTAGCCAGTTTAGTTATTTCGTTCTTGCCAGCAGCCAGCTGTTCCTCATCGTATGTAAAATCTCGCACAATAAACTTCCTTTCTCTGGCATGATGCTTGAACTCGTCAATAACCTAAAGATAAAAAATAAGAAATGTAAATATATGTATGTGAAAATTTTACAAAAGGGTCAAATTTGATACCTTTTTGAACAAAGTCACTGTATATAGCCCGAACTCGTTATCCTGAGTGATGAGTTGCGAAGATCTTGGCACAATCATATCAGTAATCTTTTCGTAAGTGGCGTTCCATTCTTGGAACGAATTCCTTGAAACAAAACGTATATACGAATTAACAGGGAGACCGAAGACATTTAGTAAGAAAGTACTTACTTGGGAACAATCACGATCAGGGTCTGCAAATACTCAGAGTCCAGGATGAAATGCTCCTTCTTGACGAGATCGGCCAGATTTCTAGTCAACAAGCTTCCTCTAAAATAAACGATTCACTTGTTTAGTCAAAGTCTAGATTCCTTCATACTTAATTTAATTTAATTTGTTTTAATGGTCTCATACGTTTGCTTCTTTTCCAAGCTTTGCAGACTGCCTTTCAGATTATTGTAGGCCGATGACTTGGTCTTAAGATCAGCATCGATCTGTCCCACTTGCTTGCTGATAATATCAGCGATGTTTCTCAAAGATTGCTTAATAGGGTATTTGGCAATGTCCCACTGGAATCGAGTCAGGTAACTTGGAAGGTCAGCTACAAAAGAAAATTACAGTCTTAACTTAAGGACTACATTTGTTTGATTGCCTTAGTCGTCAAGCAAACATTTACTTAGGCAAAGTGCACAATTTAGATAGAAGGTTGAATTTAACTGAAGAAGGTCGTTATTACCAAATCAAAATATTTAGCTTTCCACTAAGGCAACTAAATATAGACCAGTTTCCATACTAAAATGGCTGGATAGATCAATGTGGGTGTTTGGTTATTTCCAAATAATACTACTTTAACTGCATGGGTGATACCAACCACCACTATGGTGCCTGGCCTATAATGGAATCACTAACTTTAGAAATACAACACAATTCTAAACTCAACGACTCTGTTGCATATACAGCTAGGACACCATACGTACAACAAAACTAAAGTGCTCAATAGTAACAGACTGGGGGGAAAACTTTGCAATTCGCTTATATAAACGGTATGGCAAGTATATAAGTTCCTGCCAGATGTTCATACGTTCAGCATGCATAACTCATCCTAAAAAAGCTGAAATTTC
>NW_026018814.1:4299713-4299858 GCF_020466585.1 Dendroctonus ponderosae
AAAAAATCAATGATTACTAAACGGATCGATGAAAATGTTGAAAACGGACAAAAATGGACTGTCGGACCGAACATTTCTGGTTGAACCAGGCGAGTGTGATGACTGTGTCATGGACCCAAAACTTTAAAACATTTTTTGTGATTCA
>NW_026018814.1:4300363-4311138 GCF_020466585.1 Dendroctonus ponderosae
AGAAATGTTTAGATATTAATTGCGTTTTTAATTCATTTAAGTTTCGTGCTGTTGAGTTTAGTTGTTTGCATGAACAGACGGATTCGCAGCTCATTTTCCACAAATTCAGAGTATGTACGAGACAAAATTAAACTCAATTTTTAAATAATTGTTAAGAACATTTCAAATTCTTTTTTGTATTTGAGTTCAAAAATATCTTGCGTTTTTCGCTATAAACCGTCCAGGCTCTATGGGCTTTAATGGGCTAAGCACATTTAAGTGCGGGAGCTAAAGTTATTCATAATAAAATAGTTTTTCATATAAAACTAAGAAACTAGATGAAAAAAACTTTTAAATTTTAAAAATTTAGCATTATGAACAAAGTGAGTAGATACTCTATGTTGATGCTTCACTGCGGTAACACACGTACTGTCCAATCAGACCGAAACTAACTCAAATATCGAAGATACTTAATAAAACCTTTGTCGAAAAAACTACGACATTTTCCGAAATTGTTCATGAAAATCGAAATGCCGCTCAAATATTAATTGGTTATCAAAGAAAATCAGTAACAACCAGTTTTACCTGGTTTGTAAGTTAAACTTGGTGTGCACAAACCTTAAAATCAACAGTAAACTATCAAATATTTTAATTGATATGCTTAGTATCTAAGCTGTATTAAAGGATTCATACCTTTCCATGAAAATGAGTAATAAATGTTCCTGATTTTCGCGTTGATAATTTTACATAGCAAGGAAAAACAGACCCATATGAACTCACGTAATTATCATGCGTGTTTCCATTCGTTACCGATTTTTGCAGATAAAATACGTGAAAACCTGCCAAATAGGCACCTCAAGAAAACGTTTCAACTTCCGTTTTCTCCTTCAAAAGACTGATTTCAAACAAAACAAAAACTGGCATTCAACGGACTAAACATGGAAAAAGCTAATACAATAAAGGTGTGGTGTGTGTAACGTGTAAATTTGTCGGTAAAATTGATCATTGGCTAAATCCTTTAATCGCGGAAACACTGTATTTCAAATAGACTTTTCATTGTCTTTGGTAAACAGATAACATCGCCACAGCCTTCAGGACAAAACAAAAGGCCATATAAAAAATAATAAAATCAAAACATTTTCGGGTTACAAAGGAACGACACCGACGATTCTTTGCAATGTTAGTAGTAAAATTATTTACATGCACCTAAAGGTATCATCAAATTAATTCCAGATCGAACTATTACTTCACTTTTAATCGCCGTGATATAATGTTAGCTAATGCTTGAATTAATGATTTAGCCCTTTGTTTGCACTGCGGGACTTCACTGATTAATAATAAATCCCTACATCTGGTTTGTCAATACAATGTAAGTTGATGACGCACACGCATAACAACTCACTCAAAATGTGATAAAGAGCTAATTGGAGGGTGGTAAAGAGCAATAGTTATTGTTAGTAAATGTATTTTTAGACCGAATCAATATGGTTTATTGTACTGAATAATTGTTGATGCAAATGGAAATTTTTATGCAAACGTGCTTTATAAAAACAAATTGGCCATTATGCTCTTTCCTGTGAAGTCATTCAGGTCTAAACCCTATTTGAAATTATTAGTTACTCCGATGTTGTAAAAGTACCTATACAGACAAGAAGTATACAGACAAAAAAGTAACAGGGTGTTTGAGATATTTACACTTTTTTCAAAAACGCCCCAAAATTTGAAATGGCATCAGTATTTATTTCTAAAACAGTAAATATTTTTCCGGCTGGTTAACTCAAATCATGTAAAATATTTCATCACATCTCGTTAAATTTCGTGACTAAAGATGATACTAAAAATCAAACATAAATACCAAATGAATCAAATCTAAGAAATGAAGTCATTAGTGCACCGATCATACATGTTAGTTCGGCTCATTCGACATAATTAAATCAGTTTATTCATTAATGAATAAGAAAATTATGAACGGTCATTTTGATATCGCGCTCTGCACCGAATGGTCAACCGGCATGCTTATTTATTTTGAATTGTGAACAAAAATAGTGTTCCAGCGGAATGATCAAAACYTGCTGATGCTTTATTTTGACTGAAACGAAACGCGCAAATTTTATAAAATAACCTTATCTRATTCTTTTAAGAATAAGTCTGAAGATCCAACCGTATTTCTTCTGGACATATAAGGTGGCACGTTCTCAACGCATCTGTGTTTTTTCAATTCTTCGATCAAATGATCAAAGTGAAATGAAACTCACTGATTTCAATTGAGATTAGGTTTTGAAACAAAAATGTGAAACGTAGTCCTGGGACGATATAACTGCACAGGAAAGAGCGCATCTAAGTAGGAGATTTAGAGAGAGTCATTTTGGGTCACCTTTTATAAATGACGCTGTAGGTGTAGTAATATCAAGATAAGGTTCACTCATTGTTCAGAATTGCAAAGAATGTATTAAGGTCTCGCTCCTCAATATTGCGTGAAAAAAGCCCTACAGGGTGCGTTCAACGCTGGGTCGCCCGCGCGGTCCTCGACACGGCCACCGACTGACCTGGCCCAACCAGCGGTTGGCTATGGATGGGGCTCGATTCCTCCTCCACGTCCATCTCAACATCCTCCTGTACTGAAGACCTGCCTGCGCCTGCTTCCTGCGACCCGACGCTGAAGGTCGGATATCGCTTGCTGTTTAGGCTCGAGGGCGACCTGAAGTCGCCTTTGGGGTTAAGCGTCTCATCGCATTGCTCATCGCCACTGCTAGCTTCGGAAGTGTGCAAAGTTTGCTTAAGACAGTTTCGGTCGGGGGGTCGCCCGCTAGCGCCCAATAAACCTAGACAGCCGTCGCAGGCGCCTCCACAACCCAAAACCCGCATGTGTCGTCGGGTGGCGCTTGGCTGTTTTCGTTTGTGGGTGGGAAAACGCTTTCTTGAATTGTGTTTAGGCGGTGGTTCGTCTGAGAGGTCCAAATTAACTGTATTGCAGATAGTAGAGCCACTAGCTCTAGAACCTAACTTATCATCCACCCCTCCACAAAACCTCATCGGCATTGAGCAAACGCTCCACTTCATTGTGTCGGTGTACATTTGTTTAAAAGAAAAGAGAAATGTACATGCTTATTATAGCAAAACGATCTAAGGAGAAGATCTAAAGTCTGCCCTCTTTCTAACTCTTAATATAGTGCAGCTGTTTCCACCAACGTTTGATGGCTTGCTTAATGGAAGAAATTCTACAGTTTTATCAACGTATTTTCACTAACCAAAAACAAATGAAAAAGCTGAAMAAATTGCCTTAAAAGGCGTTAAAAATATCCAGCTTGCACTTGCTGAAAGAAACAGAAAACTCTTTCTACCCTTGAGAARCATTTCTAATGARATTGTTGCACAAACATTGACACGTTGACGCGCCTCTTTGCCTCCCAGTAGTCCACCGGCCTTAAATCTGGCAATCTGRTTGGCCACTCAGTCGAACATCTAGTCTACCTACGTGSATATTTCCTGTCAAAATAKTGCAAATAACTCRAATTTAAAACGAGTTATCCCCTTTAAARAACGACATCGAACGACGATTATTCTCCTTTAACCACCAAAATTTGGCGTAAATAGCTGCAGTATATTAAAAGTTGAAAGAGAAAGGACTAAGATGCTCTCTATATCACTCTGTAAACGAGTCCAGGCAACAGTGCATTAAAATGCAGCCTATTATTCAATGATGTGCATTAAAGTTGGGAGCTTTTAGTTTCCATTCTATCTCTTTAAAAATTTACAGGGTGAGCCACACTAGAATTGAGAATTAACAAACTTTTATTCCGGGTCCATTTAACTAGAGAAAAGTATCTGCTGTGAACGCATTTTATGGAAAAACGCGTCAAGTAGAAGTTAGTCAGTTTAACAAAGCAGATAAATTGACGTTGAATATTTTCCCTTAACTTTCTTTTAAGGATCATAACGGGGTTTACTTTGTATTTTTAAATGGATTGCTTCTTTACTAAATTTAATAGGGAGTAAAAACAACTATGTAATTCTAACACTTCCATTGTCCCATGTATCCGTTTAGACGACGATACGAAAGTGTTTCTATTGGTTGATAAAAAAAATGTTTAACCTTATACGATATCGTATGACTTCCAACCTCACATTCATTGTTTGCATATTAGATTTTATGCTGAATTTATATATACATATATCGAATAATGGCAGATTATGTTTGGTATCTCATAAATAATGTTTCTTCTGCTATACATACGTACAGACGCATAGTCCGCAAATGACTTTTTTTACTTGAAAAAGTATACCATACACTATTGAACATTAATTAACACATAACGTAGCTGATAATAAATTAAGTGCTCTTTAAATGTGCCTTTACAGCTGTAAAGGCACATGTAGCTACATAAGACAGCTAGAAATCGACATCGTCTAAAAACTCTTTCGTATCATTGTATAAATGGATAACATGAAAAGATGTTCCGTGTAAAAGAAGAAAAGAAGCTACTGGTTAATTACTTCTTATTAAGTGTAAGGGGGAAAGCATAGCTTTACATTGGAAACACGAAAATTAAACCTCCTGAATTTGTCTCCCTATAATGACTAAATATTTCTATTTAATACATTTATCATAGAACATGCCGGTTTCAATACATAAACCCTTCTAAAATCAAATAGACCACCCGATATAGAAATGTTGTCGTCAAGCAGAATAATTCACTGTAGCCGCACCGCTTACAACGAGTGTTTTCTCTTAAATCAGAGATAAAGTCGCAAGTTTCCTCCTAAAATTGCCACCACATGCCCTAAGTTCCTAGGCATCGAATGGCAAATTCAGCTAGTCAAATGGGTTAGATCTTAGTCTAAGGCTTGCCTCTCAAAGTTTTAAACTGTTTTCCCCCAAACGAAAAAAAAATATAATAACGGGTTCTAATAAAACCATGAACTACTGAAAGTTACCGGTCAATTTCAATAATTATAAACGCATAATATAGATATTTAATAATTCATAGTTCCAGAAAACCATCACCAAACCGAAAACAAAACTAACACAAAAATTAAACATTCACTAACCGAATGGAAAATAACCCATGCCTATGGCCAGATCATATAGAAACGAGATAAATGGTAAAGTAGGATATAGCAACGTTTCTTACTATTGTTGGCCATCAAGTTCTCCTGCAACTTATCACGCTGATCCTCGAGCACTTCGCCCAAGTACGACGCCACTTTGCGAGTCACTTGCTCGACGAAAGCGTCCAGTTTTCCCAGGTCATCGGACAGGCCAACTAGTTGATCCAAAGTACCCACCTAAACAAACGCGTTATTAAATTTAAAGCTGGAAAATGGAAACTATTGATAATATTCTTCAACTTAATGTTGCATACGCTTTATTTTCTCTTCAATTGAATTTTACCTCGTGCATCTAACATCGGTATTTTGAAAAAATATACGCTATTGGCTCCTCTCGTTTAGTGCAATTTGAAACGGTCGTTGGTCTTTTGTAGATACCGTCGAGTCAATTTATTTAAATATAAACTTGCATTTTTTATTGATTTTATATTGTCGTTGGACTTCCTAGACATAGTAGTAAAATAATAGAAATGTAAGCCCAAGAGGAAACTCATTGTGGTAAATTAAGTTACGCTCTTAAATTAAATTGTTATTTTCCTTTGGTTTCAAGATTCCAAACAGTAAATGAGTAGAAAACCACCTTCGTCATATTGAATTAGAAAGATATGTTGCCATTTCATTGCATTAAGTTACTCCTCTTCTCCTCACTTATACAGTGTCTGTAAAATATCTTTAGATAATCATATTGCCGAAAACATGACTTAGTTTAAAGTAATTAAAGTATCTGAACGAAAGCGGACATTCAAAATACAGGAGAAAAGATAATTTTAAAAAATGTCCACACGTTTTGTTAGTCAACCTTTAATAACGACTTATCCTAATGATGCTCACTTAATTTGGGACACCCTGTAAACCTGGGGGTTTAATCATAATTCCTGAAAGGAATTGTCGACATTCTAGTCCTGTACTAAATTAGAATTGTTATTCCTTTTACCTCACATTATTAATTATTACTTAACTTGGGGCATGAGAAACTGGTTAAAATGAAGTTACGTATGTATGTGTAGTAAATTCATGGAAGGGCCCCTCCAGGAAGGACAATACTCACCTTTAGATCTGGAATGTGAAACTTGTAATTTGTACATAGGGAGTTTTGCTTGGATGTTGTGTTATTCATAGTTTCCCATGTCTGCTGGCAAGTTTTATCGCCTGGGGCGGATACTAGCCAATATTCCGTCATTTCTTCCTCGTGCTCAGTCACTGACACTAAGCTGGCAGTGTCTTTTCTGGAAAAAACAACAGTCTTTAATTAAAACCATTACACCCAATCCACATGCATTTAATGTCGTCATAGAATCTTAAAACAATATCGAAATGCCCTTACGTAAGGCCCTTGATAACGCCCATGTTAACAGTAAACCTTGGTAATTGTTACATGGAAAATTGATCACATTACTACAGTCACATGACTACACTAAACTTAAAGATGGCAAAACTACGAGTTAAACTGATGCTGTTTTCTGGAAAGAACTCTAGCAAATGCGTTAGAAAGCCTGACACCAGCTCTATAACACTATAAGGGTGACTCCTAACTTATTAATGAAAATAAGGCAGCAGTTCGAGTTGGATCCATGTTACCATCAAATACAAACATATAGAGCCAAATGAACCTTACACTATTAAATACACTGGTCAGTTACATGTTTTTACTACTTTACCAGAATAATTCACCACTAGATTTGGGTCAGCAAAGGGGTGACAAGACCCTAGCTGACCAAAATCGATAACTTCTTGATGGAAAACACGTAACTAGATCGGGTTAATAATTCACAACCGCCTTATTTTTAGATCGAAATATATTAGTTACAAGTTGAAATTGATTATTACCTTTTTCGGGGGGGATTTTACGAGAAAAACCCTAAATTGTTACCACCGAAACCACTCCCGCAAGGACAGCTGATCGTTATTTTCACGTGACTGTCAAATTGTCAAAACCAACCAAGTACTGTCAGCATCTGACTGATGGCTAATAAAAGTGCAAATCCACTTTAAGAGAGGGCGCGTGCTTTCGATACAACCAAACAAACATCGCGGGTTTCATGTAGTGAGGACACTGGCCGCAATTTTTAAACTTTAACAGTCTTTTTGGCTATTTCATGAGCCATAATTGAAAGTTAACATAACTATTCCAATCGTGCTAGATTACGAAAATCTCTGAAATACTAATGCGCTGTTTTTGTTATGGCGGAAAACTCAACAAAAGATTAGAAAGTATTTGAGCCTCGAATTTTGTTAATAAAAGCACATTACTTATCGGAAATTATTATCTACAATATTCACTAGTTGTAGTGTTTGTCGGGAATATGTACAAAAACTCAAAATAATTCAGGATGATTCAAAATTGGCGTTATTCCTCTGGGGGCGTTTAGGAAGAACAAGAAAAATGGTAACAAAAATTATTCTTATCAAAAACTGAGATATTTCAGAAAAAGCGGATCAGAAGGTCGGCAACAATGTGATTCAAGGTAATTTGCCCCATCAACATTAAGCAAATATCTGTTCTTAAATATCAAAAGCTCGAGTAACAATAGATAAGCAGAGAAAGTGCCAATGAAATGAGTTACGGTATCCGATGTAGTGAACCAAGCTCAACAATTGGAGTTATTGGACGGTCAATTAACCGCCATAATCTCCCAGTAACTGAAGAAGAAGAAAATTTGTTTTGAAATGTGGACAACTCACAAGAGGTGATCGGTCGAACTTCTGCCGGTTTAACTCCAAACATGTTTGTGCCGGTGCAATCACGTTATTGTGCATTACCGAGTGCATTTTGAGGAGCTTATCGTATTCGTTTAATTAACTCCTGGTCAATTTGTACCGGTGTTGACCAGATATTTAACGTATTTTCATCCACTATCTTCTTCAAAAGTTCCAGTTATGCTTGACTATCTACCTGTACCTTCTTGATAGTGACATAAAACATTATTGCCGCTTTGAATTGTTATCAAAAAATTGTAGAAGAGTACTTTTTAATGTCAATAATGTTCATGATTTAAAGCAGGTAGAAAGATAGCAATTTTTCTTTTCTAATGCTTAAGTATTACACCAGTAAAAGCTACCAATCAAACATGGGACTATTTCAAAATAATACTTATTAACAAAGTTGAAATTAGAATTCTAACTATTAACTTCTAGAAATTTCGGAAAATGTTTTTCTCGTACTCTCAAGTCAAATTTTCAATTACCCTGTATAAACGAATACCATTGGTCTTGACAATGTGTTTGACTAGACAAGTATTGTACTTACAGGTGGCTCTACCTGTACAATTGTTTCCAAATCCCTGAACTAACATACGAAGACGCAGAAGCAAAGACGAAACTTACGTTGAGCAAGTTTTCTCTGAGTTGTATTAAGCGTTGACTTACTTTAAAATTTTCTCCTTCCTTTTCCATTTGGAGCATTTCTCTTTTTCGCTTTGGTCTGAGCTGCGTGATGAACTGGGCTCATTTGGACTTCCTAACCCGAACATATCGCAGAACCATAATTTAATTAAACATTCAATAGATGTCAATGACATTGATGAATGCGGAAAGTGACAGATAAAATCTGACATAAGTCAACTCTGTCAATCAGCAAGTGTCATCATTATTCATCTATCTCCTAAAGATATATCAGTACAAAAGAGGATAGCCAATGGAGAGATCAAATTTCATGTTTTTTGTATCTTTGGTCAGACAAACATCGTTCTGGAAATGTTTCTAGGTTTCAGGCAAAATGCTAAAATTCAAAATTAATGCGAGTCTTCTGAATCGTTCATTCGTTGGCTCGTATTAACCCGTTGAGCTACAGAGCTCTAGTTTTCATTACCTGATAAACCGTTAAATTGTGTAATTTTTTATGCCAGACATCGTCCTGCAAATGTTTCCAGTTTTCAGGCAAAACGCTGAAATCCAAAATTAATGCGAGTCTAAGCATTGACTATTATGACGTGTTTATTAAAAGTTTCGTTACTCCAATATGAACCAGCTAGGGTGACTAAAATTCTGGATTTTTTGTTGAATTTAATAAAAAACGCTTTATTCGGAACCCATATATTTGTTTCACTATTTAATCAACAATGGCTCTGGCAGCTACCACGCGTTTGTACCATTCGGCTGAAGCCTTGTATGTCCTGGTCCTCTCAGGACTTTCAAAGTTTACTTGGACAATTCCAAATCTTTGCCTGAAAATTAATTTATTTAGTTATAATGAAATTTCACAAAAAATGTGTTGTTACGTGTATCCTTCCGCCCATTCAAAGTTATCTAACAAACTCCACAATGTGTATCCGGTCACGTTAATTCCATCATCCAGGATGGCTTCTAGGATGTTGCTCAAATAGCCCTGAATGATCAAGTATGATTTTCAAGCAAATTCTCAATTGCTCGTAAAACTTACGCTGAGATATTCGATTCTGGATTGATCGTCCAACTCACCCGGAAGTGTAGACCATCCATTTTCCGTGATAATGAACTCTCCTGGATTGTATTTCTTGTCCAGATAGTTGAGTAGGTGTCGAACTCCTGGTGGATCGGAAGTTAACCATGATGAAGCGCTGGTTGGCCATGAGGGATCCCCAGAAGTCACAATTCCTAAATACGACAGAGACTGATTTAAAGACTTGTAAATAATTAATATTTATATTACCTTGATCTAACCAGATGGAGGGGCTGTTAATGGCTGGCTCGTCTGTGTACTCAACAATCGAGCTGGTATATCTGCATATTTATTCAATAACTCGCATTTGAAGAGGGATTTCTTCCCTGTGGGACTTACATGTTCAAGGCAAAAAAATCATATGTCCCATTAATGTAGGCGATTTCCTCTTGGGTAAATTCCGGTAGTCGGGAGAACGAGTAACCTTCCAGTCTGCTCCGGTAGGCCACTCGATCAATCACGAGTTGTGGCCAGTTGCCTTTAAATACAGCATTGGCATATAAGCCAGCCTTAGAGGACAGTAAATTAATCCTCATTATTTTCGATAATTTTTTTTATAAAACGTTATTTAGGTAGCATACTGTTGCCTCATTTAAACTTTCGTAGATTGCACCCCACTCTTGTTAACAATGATGGAATCAATTACTTACGTTAAACTCGAAGCTTCTTTCCACAGCTTCCAAATCCAGAGGGTTCGTGCTATTTTTGGGATAATAATGTGAGAGTGAAATGTTGATGGTTACTTTTCCTGGAAAAACACTGTTTAAAAACAAATTCAAAGTTACATATGTACCAAATGAAGTCGTACCTTTTTGCTCAGCCTTAAATTCCTCCTCGTAGATTCTGTAAGCTTTGGCATGGGCTTTAAGATGATTATAGGCGCAGGTATAAACGCCATCGCCAATCAAGGTTTTCCCAGGAGCGTGAGTTCCCTAGTGCATTCTGTTTAGTTTGTTGATTACCTACGAACGGGAAAATTATTTACCTTTCCATACCCCAGAGTACATGTTGTGCTTGGTTCGTTAAGGGTGACCCAGTACTTGACAAAAGGCCCAAGATTCTTGTAGACAACTCTGGCATAATCGCCAAAATAATCGGCTATCTGGGGGTTGAGCCACCCACCTAGATCTTCCAGGTGCTGGGGCAAGTCCCAGTGGTAGAGAGTTACTATGGGCTCTATATCGTTAGCGTGCAATTCCTTTATGTAAAAAACGCCTTGAAATGTTTGCCCTATTACCCAGATAGCACAAAATATTACATACATATTTAG
>NW_026018814.1:4311238-4323279 GCF_020466585.1 Dendroctonus ponderosae
TGAGGTAATAATCAACTCCTGCTTGATTGTATGTATTTGGAGTACCATTGGTAAATATTCTCGACCAAGAAACTGAAAATCGATAGAATTGCACACCCAGGTTTTTCAAAATAGCCACATCCTCCTTGTACTTGTGATAAGAGTCAGAGGCAATGTCTCCGTTGGAGTCGTTCTTTATATTTCCTATAAAGATAGAAATACTACAGCTAGTCTTAAGGAGCGCTCGCGTAAAAAAAGCAGGGACGAATAAACAAACCAAAAATATTAATAACACACGTAGTTTACTTATTTTGTCATTCAGCATTACCTGGGATATGAGAGAAAGTGTCCCACATGCTGGGTCCCCGACCATCTTCATTATATCCGCCTTCGATCTGGTAGGAAGCACCAGCTGTTCCAAACTTGAAGTTTCCTGGAAACTCTCTTTGCGCGATTGCCCTATAAAACACAATGTACTCGTATTAAAATTGTTTTCTCCACAATAAGCCGTAAACTAAGATTGCACATCAGGCAAAGGCACAGTAGATTTAGACCAAGTAACTTACCCGTTTAGAATAAAGATGAGGCAGATTACAATGGGGGCACTCATTTTCATGCGCAACTACCACTCGATGCTTACTAAATGAATAATGTGAATGCAAAATGTAATCATGATATTTTATCAATCGTCGAAATTTTTCGAGTGTTTTTTCAATTGTAATTTTGGCTACAGATATGGAAGTTGGTCCTGCTCAGATTTGATTGCGTTAAAGTCGCTTCATATGCATTAAATATTAGGGAACTAAAAACCAAAGTCGTCTTCGTGGATCAGAAAATAAATTTCGAATAGTTGAGAAGAAATAAAAAGCATTGATCAATTATTACTTAAAATATTAATTAAAATTTCAGGAATGACTAGATAGAACAATCATCTGCTAGAAAAAACAAAAACTTCGAAATAGAAAAGCAGCTGGATGAGAAGTGAGTAAATGTAGTGTTTCTTTGTAAAGAGAAACTGCGTTTTTATCTTCGCAGTTCAACCCGGCGATTTCAAATCTTATGAAATTGAACATTTTTCTGATTTAATGATCAATCAGACATAAATAGCAACTGATGTAGGTAATGTTCGTGTAAAATGCAAGCAGTTATGGAATAAAAGTTGGAATGCAAATGTTGGGTCATGAAGACATTAGTCCAGACGATAAGAAAATAAAAATATTGTTTACATGGAAAGTATTTAATAGTTAATTAACTTTATTATTTAGTCAACAATGGCTCTGGCCGCAACCACGCGCTTGTACCATTCGGCTGACGCCTTGTATGTTCTGGTTCTCTCGGGACTTTCAAAATCTACTTGGACAATTCCAAATCGTTGCCTGAAAATTATTATATAATGAAACCGATATAAGGAAACTTTGCAATTTTTTTATTACGTGTATCCTTCGGCCCATTCGAAGTTATCTAACAAACTCCACAGTGTGTATCCGGTTACGTTAATTCTATCATCCAGGATGGCATCTAGGATGTTGCTCAAATAGCCCTGAATGACCAAGTCTATAATTTTGAAACAAATTCCCACTTAACTTACGCTGAGATATTCGATTCTGGATTGATCGTCCAATTCTCCTGGAAGCGTAGACCATCCATTTTCAGTGATTATAAACTCCCCAGGATTATACTTCTTGTTGAGATAGTTGAGTAGATATCTGACTCCCGGCGGGTCAGAAGTTAACCAAGAAGAGGCACTTGTGGGCCATGAAGGATCTCCAGAAGTTATGGTTCCTAAAAAATAAATTTTACATTTTAATAGCTTTTAACGAAATCGAATTTGAAAACTGGCCTATTTCAAATACCTTGATCCAGCCAGATGGATGGAGTGGTGATGGGCGAGTCATCAGCATATTCAGCAAAAGCACTAGTGTATCTACAAATATTAGATCAAAATATTTATGCTAAACTATCCAGAGTAGTGGAGTCTTACATATTCAAAGCAAAAAAGTCATAAGTTCCGTTGATATAGTCGATTTCTTCCTGAGTGAATTCCGGTAATCTAGAGAAGGAGTAACCTTCTAGTCTACTTCTGTTGGCAACTCTATCAATGACCACCTGGGGCCAATTGCCTTTAAAGACAGCGTTGGCATACAAACCAGCCTGGAATTTTCACATTTACATTAAATTTGCAGAATTCCACAGTGTCTAGTTTAATATGTCCAAAAAGTCACTCTTTTGTAGACAATTAATTCATTCATTCATTAACGGAATTTAATCTTATTGCATAAGATAGGCTTGGGTAACTCAGTGAATTTTTGGAGTTGGCGCAGTGCTGCGCAAGTGGCTTTGTGCGCCAACCCAACGCACCGGCGCAGTTCCGTTGCTGGAAAAAAATACTTAACTTGTTTTTCGATTTATTTTAAGGGCTATTTATTAAGAATGTTTTTAGTTTCGTCAAAATTTCAGAATTTTCCAGTATTAGCAAAGTTACTGTTTCTTCTAATCGCTCATTTTTCTAATGTTTTACGTAAAAATACTGACAATCTAAGGATATTTTCCTCAAAAAATTTTAAAATAAATTTTATTACAACGTTCGCCTCCTTCATCGTTTCGTTAAAAGTAGGGAAATCCTTTTCCAGCTTCAAATATAGGAGAAAAATCAACTAATTTTTTGTTAAAAAGCGAACAGAATATACTCAAAAACGCATATAACATACATAATATAACAGAAAGTTTATAAAAACTCACCCTCATACCTCTGAAGACTGTCGAGTTGGTTAAAAAACTGTGGATTTTTAGTTTTGATCGAATTTTTTTTTGCTTTATTTTATACTCAAACACGATCTATTTTATAGAGTTTCACTTAAAAAACTGACAATCTGGAGGTATTTTAGGCGAAAAATTACAGGATAAATTTATAGCTGAAGAAATTTTACCAAAACGTTTTTCAGCGTCGAACAAAAAACATCGGGATAAAAACTAAAATAAGTTTTCCAATTTTTTCCGGAAAATGATTAAGGTTTTCTGAAAAACCGATCACAAAACGAAAAGTTTTTATTTGAAAGCGCAAAAAAATCTATTATTTTCTGATGCTTGACTTCTTTTTCGACAATCATGAGGTCTTTCTTTCAGCCAAAAACGCCACAATTAATTTTGTTGGCCTCATGCATCGCTTTGCAGGAGATTTTAGAAGGGCTTTTTGAGCTTCGAATTTGGCACAAAACTAAATAATTGAATTAACTTTTTTCCCAAAATAATTAAGATTATCTTGAAGAAACAACTAGAGAGCAAAAGTTTACAAAATTCACTACCCTCATCGCTCTTAAGAATTTTCAAGTTTATTTAAAATTTCAGGTCTTTCCAGTTTTAGCAAAGTTTTTCTTGCTCAACACTCAAACACTGACAATATTCAGGTATTTTCTGTAAAAAAATATAAATTACATTCTATTGGAACACTCCCCTCTTTAACCGCGTTGTAAAGATTTTTTTAAAACCTTTGTAGCTTGGAATTTTGGACAAAACCCAAATATTTTTCTGGGTTTTTTCACAAAAATATTTTTCCAGAAAGAACAAACGAAAGTTCATAATCAATTATTTGGAAAATTCGCCAACTTCGTCGCTGTGAATAATTTAGTTATTTTAAATTCCGCTTTCTTCACTTTTAGGTCAATATTTCTAAACAAAACTCTTTCGAAACTGCGGCAAACTGAGGGTCTTTAAACCAAAAACTGGGCGTATTTATAGTTTGGTCTTCTTTTCCTTCATTTGGTGCCTTTCGAAGACCCGTTTTACCTTTGAATTTGAGTCAAAATTCAAACAAAGTTCTCCAAAAATAGTTTTCCAAAAAAAACGATCAGGGAAAGCAAAGGCATCATTTAAAACCTCATTGCTTTGAAGAATTTTAAAATTTCTTCAACATTTCCGGTTTTTCTCGTTTTAGACCAAAGAACAGAAATTTTTAAGCAATCGTCGTGACAGAAAAGGTACTCAGTGAATTTTTACGTGTTGGAGCAGTGCTGCGCAAATGGCTTGGTACTCAGTAACTCAGTTCCGTTGCTGGAAAAACGATACTCAGAATGTTAAAACCCCAGTCTAGGGTTTCGTAAAGCTTTAATCCGCTTTAATAAATGAGTTATGACTCATTCATCGATGAGTTATAACCCATTAACTCAGAGAGCGGCAATAACTCAAAAGCGCAAAAGATTTATTTGAAAATATTCGGCATAATGAAACCTATTTACGAACCCAAGACCGTGAATTTCTGTTTTGTGAAGTTTATAGAATATTGCTTACGTTAAACTCATAGGTTCTCTCCACAGCTTCCAGATCTAGAAGACTTTCGCTATCTTTTGGGTAGAAGTTGGAAACCGCACTGTTAATCGTCACTTTTCCTATAAAACATACCAAATTACATGAAGTTGTCTCGTAACGCAAACTAGAGTTCACCTCCTTGTTCAGCTTTAAATTCTTCATCGTAAATTCTGTAGGCTTTGGCGTGCGCTCTAAGGTTGTTGTAGGCACATGTATAGATGCCATCTCCGATCAAACTTTTGCCTGGAGCGTGAACACCCTAAATATAGAGGTGGCTTGATATAGATTGAGTAATTTGATTAGTAACAACAGCAGTAGTTATACTTGTCCATATCCCAATGTGCATGTTGTTCCAGGTTCATTAATTGTCACCCAGTATTTGACAAAAGGTCCAAGATTCTTATAAACAACTCTGGCATAATCTCCAAAATAATCAGCAATCTGGGGGTTGAGCCACCCTCCTAAATCTTCCAGGTGCTGTGGCAAGTCCCAGTGGTAGAGAGTCACTACTGGTTCGATATTGTTGGCGCGCAATTCCTTTAAACGAAATGTTATCTCAGTTCAAATAAGTAATTTTTGCGCACTCACATCAATGAGGCTGAGGTAATAATCAACTCCAGCTTGGTTGTATGTATTTGGGGTTCCATCTGTAAAGATTCTCGACCAGGAAATGGAAAAACGATAGATTTGGACTCCCAGGTCTTTCAAAATAGCCACATCTTCCTTGTACTTGTGGTAGGAGTCAGAGGCAATGTCTCCGTTAGAGTCATTTTGAATATTTCCTAAAATAATACTAACGCTTAATTAAGTTAAAGATCAAATGAGAAAAAATAATAAATTATTTGTTTTTATAGCCTAGAAGTCAACTTAAGTTTATATTCGGATTTCTTGAGTTTGATCGTCTTTGATGTTGATGTTAGGCATCAATTGAATATGTTTTTACACATACTCACTGAACTGCCCGACCTTTCTTTAAATGACTACAGAAGCTCAGAATGTTTTTTGCGTCGACGAACTTTCAGGCAATTCAAGAGATTAAAATTAGAAAATACAAAAAAGATATAATATTGAACATTCAAAAAGAGGTTGCTGTTGCAGCACTGTACCGCAAAGTACATTTACACTCATAAGGCATTACCTGGAATATGAGAAAAAGTATCCCATATACTGGGACCTCTACCGCCCTCATTGTATCCGCCTTCGATCTGATAAGAAGCACCAGCTGTTCCAAATCTAAAGCTTTCTGGAAATACTTTCTGCGCTAAAGCTCTGGAAAGTAGACAACATTTTTAGCTTTTTTAATTTGTAGGCCCTTCTGCTGACCGTGGTAGCAGTTAAATATTTTAAATCGTGCTGTTCTTTACAAATGTGTTTGCATTTTTCAGAACATCTCATAATGTGCAAACATTCTGTACATATTTGTGTGATGTAGAGTTTAAGCAAGCGTGGTTATTTACGTTACAATTGACGAACGAGCATTATTACAATTACAAGTGCGGAATATTGAACAAGTACTTGTCCTGTTTTCAATGCTACATTTATTGGTTGCTTTTGAAGATAAAATCGATTGTGGGAATAAAAAATTGTTTTTTATTCCCACAATTTTAGATAACATTGGTGTGCTTGAAATACTTGAAGAGCTTTCAACAGCTCTATTATATAACTTATTTAAATGTTGAGCGAATATACAAGGTGAGCAATTGAACATTGTGTGCCAAATGTCGGGCTTTATCTAAGTCTGTCAATTTAAAAGGTATTTCTTCTTTCGAATGATTTCTATGCATTTCAATTTATACATCAAAATTCGTTAATCCCGGAATTTCCAAAACCAAAAGCTGGATAAAGGGGGATAAAATATATGATTTTGAAGCTAAATCAGCAACTCCGAAAAGTGATTTTTTCCTAAATTCATGTTCATAAATAATTTGCTTTCGCTTTTCCGTGAACAACAGAAGGTTGAGGTAAAGTGTTCTATCTGTACGCACTAAAGTCGGTTAGTTATACAATAAACAAATTTAAAAAGAAAAATCTAAGTGGGTGGAAATTTAAATCTCTCAGGAAAATGTTTCAACCTCTTGATAATAATAGGACAGTTACAAATGATGACAAAATAAAAAACATTCGGAAAAATCTTCATGGTATTTATAACTTCAAATGTAGCAGATATATATATTTTTTTCGAATACAGATAATTTCCAAAGTTTTCGTTAATTTTTAAAATACTTTTAGCCGAGTGTTTCCCAAACCGAGTTTCTGAGTTTTTCGGGTTTTGCTTTTTGTAGTAGAATTCTAATAAATTATTAGCAATTCCGCATAATGTTCACATATCTTGTGTTCACAAACCTTTTAGCAACAAAATGATTTTCTGAACAAACACAAGATCCAAAAGAACATTAAATTCGTTAAGTTAAGTTACTCGATTTTGCCAGAAATTTAGTATAGTTTCGCACGATACGACATTGAAAAATACCTCAAGAAGTTAATTTTACCAACAGAAAATTGCTATCGTTTACATAATTTTTCAAATATTCAAGATTCTTTGAGAAAATATCTAAAAAAACGTTTAGTAGTAGATATCATCAGCCGTTATAATGACTAGGGAATAGTTTTCCTAAGGCGTAAGAAGAATGCAAAAAATGTAAATATGCAAATTGTTTATTATTTGTTATTTGATAAGCAAGTAAATAATATTTAAATTTGTTATCAAGATTGACTGTATAACAATTTATATATTAAACCATGCAACTTACCCATTGAGAGTAAGTAGCAAACAGGTTACAATGGCAGCATTCATTTTAATTCCTACTCAACTACCGCGCAATTGTTTATTAAATGAATAATGCTAACATGAAAATGTATTCATAAGACGTTATATTTTATCAATTATTAAATAATTTTGAGTGGTTTTTTCATTGATTTTCAACTTGAGATACAATCATTCAGTTTACGTGAGCATTTAATTACTTAATGAGGTAGAAAATAAACCACCAGATTGCGCCGTTCAGCTTCAAAACTCCTAAATTAGTTAATTATTTCTTCTAAAAGTCAAGATCAAAATTAGACAAAAATGGGAGGAATAAATCAAACTGAAAAAATCAAAAGTCCATTAATCTTGCAAATTTATTGCGTGTGTGCTTCAACCTTACAAAGTATATTATGTAATCGCTGTTCACCTTGAAATTCCACTTGATATTGAATTAAAACTTCAAAATCAATATTGAAAAGGGTGACGGAGCAGATTTTGAATAGCATTCAACTTTTTCCTTGATTGAAAAGTTCTGCCAAGCTAATAATTGAATTTATTTATCGACCGTTTAATTTTCTATGGGTAATTGCCCAAAAGCTTGTAGATTTTCAATTGAAAATGTGGCCTAATTTATTATTCATTGACCCAAATATTAGCAAATCAGCTGAAAGCAGTTAATTTTCAGCTCAATTTTCATTGCGTGAACTGATAATAAAAACAAGTCGAAAGGAAATGATTGAAACTGAAACAAACATTGTGGGATAAAAAAAACATCGTGAATTGCATGGAAGACTTTTATTGGGCAATTTCGCTGTACTGTTTAGTCAACAATGGCTCTGGCTTCAACTACGCGCTTGTACCATTCAGCCGAAGCTTTGTAAGTCCTGGTTCTCTCTGGACTTTCAAAGTCTACTTGAACGATTCCAAATCTTTGCCTGAAAATATATTTCGTTATAATGGAATTTCACAAAAAAAATTATTATTACGTGTATCCTTCCGCCCATTCGAAGTTATCTAACAAACTCCACAGTGTGTATCCGGTTACGTTAATTCCATCATCCAGGATGGCATCTAAGATGTTGCTCAAATAGCCCTGAATGACCAAGTCCATAATTTTCAAACAAATTCTCACTTGCTCATGAAACTTACGCTGAGATATTCGATTCTGGATTGATCGTCCAACTCTCCTGGAAGCGTAGACCATCCATTTTCAGTGATAATGAACTCTCCTGGATTGTATTTCTTGTCGATGTAGTTGAGTAGATGTCTAACTCCTGGTGGGTCGGAGGTTAGCCATGAAGACGCACTTGTGGGCCATGAGGGGTCTCCGGAAGTAATCGTTCCTAAAAAATACAATTTAATTTTCCTCCTGGTGCAACTCCAATTTGAAAGTGGATATATTTTCTACCTTGGTCCAGCCAGATTGATGGAGTGCTAATTTCCCAATCCTCAGAATACTCAGCAATTGCACTGGTATAACTGTAAATATTAAAAATTAGGTTGCTATAATATGTTCCGATGTAGTCCGGCTTTACATATTTAAAGCAAAATAGTCAAAAGTTCCGTTGATGTAGTCAATTTCTTCCTGGGTGAATTCCGGCAACCTAGAGAATGAGTAGCCTTCTAGTTCGCTTCTAGCGGCTACTCTATCGATGACTACTTGGGGCCAGTTACCCTTGAAGACTGCGTTTGCATACAAACCGGCCTGTAATTAACACACTTGATTGAAAATGGCGAAATTACAGATTGTATAGTTGTGTAAAATCCGGAACTGAGCAATCAAAGTTTTTTAATGTGGTCGAAGATACTAGATATCATATAGCTAAATATGAACCCTGGATGACCACTTCGTTTGGACGAGCTTTTTCAAAGGGTACACATAACAATAGAGCAAATAAAAATGGTACATAATTTCTTATAGGTACACTTCATCACTTACATTAAATTCAAAACTTCTCTCAGCTGCTTCCTGGTCTAGAAGACTGTCGCTGTCCTTAGGGTAGTAATAAGAAGCGGCACTGTTGATGGTTACTTTTCCTGCCAAATAAAACGCATTCTTTAAAACTGCAAACACATAAATCCAATCGACGTTTACCTCCTTGCTCAGCCTTGAACTCCTCATCGTAGATTCTGTAGGCTTTGGCGTGAGCCTTAAGATGATTGTAGGCGCATGTATAGATTCCATCTCCGATCAAGCTCTTTCCTGGTGCGTGAATGCCCTGATTTACTTGCATATTAACTACAATTCTTTGTTTAATTATTGCTTCTAAAACTTCACCTGTCCGTATCCTAAAGAGCAAGTTGATCCTGGTTCGTTGAGGGTGACCCAGTATTTCACATAAGGTCCAAGAGTCCTGTAGATTACTCGGGCATATTCGCCAAAATAGTCGGCTATTTGAGGGTTGAGCCAACCGCCAAGGTCTTCCAGGTATTGAGGCAAATCCCAGTGGTAGAGGGTAACAACCGGTTCTATTCCGTTTTCACGCAATTCCTGTATGGGAAAAACTCCTTAAATATAACTAGCCAAAATCATATCGGGCAACTCACATCAATCAGACTGAGGTAGTAATCAACTCCAGCTTGATTGAATGTGTTCGGAGTTCCATTGGCAAAGATTCTGGACCAGGAAATGGAGAAACGGTAGAGTTGCACTCCCAAGTCCTTCAATATGGCTACATCTTCCCTGTATTTGTGGTAGGAATCGGAAGCGACATCACCGTTGGAATTATTTTTTATGTTTCCTAATAGTAACTTCATTTTAGTTTTTTTCCTTTTTCTGTTTTGTTTTTTGTTTTTGTTCAAAATTATGAAGTCCAACTTTATAACGCGAAGATGAGAGAATTACAAGGTTTTAAATTGCTTCTTCTCAATTAATTCATTGTTAATTCCAAATCAAATTCATTCCTGGGTTCAGTCATTTATTGTCTCTATTTATCAATCAAAATACGTTTCGGTTTATTTCAACGTCGCGTCAACCTATATTAAATATTGCAAAAAAAATATTTCGTAAATATCTGATTTAAATGTGAAATATATATTTTTAAATAATATTTCTTAAATATCTGATTTAAATGTCAAAGAAATATTGTTATAATATTCAAGAATCTGTCGCTTCAACCTATATTAAATATTGCGAAAAAATATTACTGTAATATTTGTGTGCTATCTGGGTGCAATTTTTACGGTTTAAATAAATACATTTATTTATTTTTGTATTTTAAAAACATGTAGACATTTTTGAAAAAAAAATCAGAAGATGTGTATGCAACATTTAAAGAAGTGTGATCTTCCACACAGAATTATCAAAAACGATTAGTTGATTAAACTGTTTCACGGTAAGGAACTGAATGTATTTTTGCTTTGCGGGCGCACCGCAAATTTTTATGTTTTGCTTCGAAACTGGACAAATACCGTGATTATTGTAATCCAATCCTTGGAATTAAATCAAAAACACAAGTTCGTTTTTAAGTGGCTGCTCACATACCATAACATCGCATTAGTTAAAAAAATATTAAAATCACAAGCAGATTGATGATGTTAATTGTTGAGTGTTTTAGGAACATTTATTTAAAAATATGGGACAAAGAACAACAGCTACGTTTTCATAGTTATATCCTGAATTTTTGGGGAAATCAACTCTTAAACCGGGTTTAGGTCGCTATAAGAATTGGTATAATTAAAGCGTCGTCAAATAGATGCTACAACAACAGGAAGGACTGCGGTTTCAATTTACCAGTTTTCTGAGACAGTAGGAAAAATTTAATCTCATAGCAAAAATAAAAATCCTTGTAATGAATAGAGTGGAACTCCTGCAACCTCAAGCCCCTTCACCCAAATTTCCCCAGCTCAATCATTTAAATGTGATCAAATGTTAGTAAATCACGAAATGACAAAGTGCTAATCCAAAAACAAAACATTTAGAATATTTAAGGCAACATTTTTGATCATTACGACAAGGAAAACAATGAAGAATGCAAAGTTATGCAGCAAAAAACATAAAAAACATGTTGAATGTTTAAACTTAAACACCGTTTGCAACTCCCAAATTAGAGCGTCCGAAGCATTTTTCTAGAAACTAGCGAAGAAACAACAAAATTATCTACTGCCTTAAAACTTACCTGGGATATGGGAGAAAGTATCCCATATACTCGGCCCCCTACCATCTTCATTGTATCCTCCTTCGATTTGATAGGAAGCCCCAGCGGTTCCGAATCTGAAAGTTTCCGGGAACTTCCTCTGGGATAGCGCTCTATAGAATAAATGTGTTGTAATGTACGAATGCCAATTTTTTTACATAGAACGTGTCCCAAAACATTCTCATTCGATTAACTCATTTCATCATAATAGAAGTGCTCTAAATAGTTTAAATCTCAATAACTGTAAGCAATTGGACATTCTGTTTTTTTCAGACCATTTCCCTGGTATATATATATATATATATATATAGAACTACATAATTTTAAATTGGTTTCTGAAAATCGTAGAATCCTGCACGCAACTGACTTCTCAAAAATTTCATTCCAGGTTTAAACATATCAGCGAGTTTAATTTCAAAGAATAACCCCGCTTGATACGGGAAGGATTATCTTAAATTTCGCTTAACTTACCCGGAAAAAGCTAAAGCAAAGCAAATTATAGGAAAGGCCTTCATTGCCATGCCATGCAAATACACTACTAAAGTTGGACATATGATTAAACCATTTTAAGTAGCGCGGAATTCTCAATAATCTCAGGGTTTTCTCAAGTCTTTTGCTAATGGCTTTATATAACTTATATAGAAATAACAATTATCCAGTTGTTATTTAGTAGATACTTGAAAGAGCTGATATTACGTATTTCTTTTCTTCAAAGTGATAATTTCTCGATTACCTACCTGAACACAATTCGAGTGGAGCCAGTTGAGAATCTAATATAAATACACGTATGTGGATGGGATTTCCGCATTAAAAATTTAGTATAAAACCTGCGTCGCTTGTACTTTAGCAATTCAAATATTCATAAAAATTATGATTTT
>NW_026018814.1:4323379-4350081 GCF_020466585.1 Dendroctonus ponderosae
ACGTATGTGGATGGGATTTCCGCATTAAAAATTTAGTATAAAACCTGCGTCGCTTGTACTTTAGCAATTCAAATATTCATAAAAATTATGATTTTTTTATCTTTCCTGGGTCTCAGTCAAAGTGTGAAGTAAAAATTTTTTTGAAGATCGTTTATTTTATTACGTTTCTGCGAGACAACAGCGCCATCATCAGATTTAAAATTCTCACAAACTCATGATTGGTAAAAATCAACGTTCTTTTAGGTCTTTGCCTTCTTGAAACCTTAAATTTGTCTATAAGACCTAAAAGAAGGTTGATTTTTACCATTCATGAGTTTGTGTACATTTTAAATCTGATGATGGCCCTGTTGTCTCGCCGAAACGTAATAAAATAAACGAATTTCAAAACATTTTTACTTCACACTTTGACTGACACCCAGGAAAGACAAGAATATCATAACAAATACACGCAGTCAGGAAAATAAATCAGAATAATTCATAAAAATAAATGGCAGTAAAGTTAAAAGCTGGATAATTCATCCTTCGCAAGTCACGAAAATAAATTGGACACTTCTACCAAAACCGCTTTTCTTTACGGCATCAAAAGATGTATTTACTGGATAAAAAAAACGCTTCCAACCAAGTGTAACTTAAGCGATATTTTGGTGAGAAATAAAGATACCACATACTGTAAAAAACGCAATTTTTATTTAATCCAATATTTTCACAACTGAAATAATTTCAATTTTCTTTGTAAATGAAATAATTTTCTTATTTGTCTCACAAATCTTAAACTAAAGTAAAAGTAAAAAAACACACCTACAGTACCTAACACTCACATTTTTGTTGCATGTATCCGCAAAACCATATTTTTTTGCGAATACTACAGAGGTAAATCGATCAAAAGAACATGAAACTTAAAAAAACTTGCTAGCTTAAAAGTAAAACTAATTAAGGTCAAAAGTGCTACATCCATAATAAACTGTAAAACTGGGGGTTAAAGAAAATTATCTAAACAATATTGAATAAAGTGACAAAAACTGAGTATTATGCATAAATTTCATTAAGTATAGTTTGTTATTAAATTACCTTAAATAAGAATGGTGATCTATTAGCTTTAACATGTGAAACATGGCGCCGATTTAACGGGTTTCCGTGCATGCAAGTGATTCGTAACATCTCAAATATTTTTACTACAGACATCATTTAAGCTACGGTACTTTGCTTATTATCAATCAACCTCATAGATCCGAGAAGCACTTCGAACGTTGTATTCAGAACATGTAACATTAACTTAAAACTACGGTCAAAGGAAAATAAATATAATTTACCTACTATGTTAATTTGTACAATCAACAATGTCAATTAACTCAGATCGTTGATTTTTATGCCGCTCATCAAACTTTTTTCAAATGATTGAAATCAATAGAAAGCGAAGTTTCTAATAATTCAGTGCTCGAAATTAGGCACTATAGTTTGAGGATACGCTCTTAGAACTCACTATTTAGGAAAACAAAATTTTAGCGTTTAAGAAAGTCATCTTACAATTTTATTTAATTTGCAGAAAACATGGTTAATTTAGCTGTGCAATTTAAAGATGTCCCCATTTAATGAATGAGTTCCAATCAAAATGTTTCCAAAATGAAGCGTCTTCAAAGGATACACAGTTGGCCTTCATTCTCCTAAATCTCAGTTGATCTTTTTTTTTTTATCAAAGTGAAAATTAACCAATGTTTGACCTAAAAGTGAATCATCGGCTGGAACCCCTAAGCATTTGGCTCGCTTTTTATATTTGACTTTGTCTCAAAAAAGAAACTTTTATATATAAAAAAGTGATTTTTCATTCTTTCATAAAAAGTAGCATGCGTATAGATAGCGACTAGTAAATTTCGCAAAACGCTTGCATGAACAGTTCGACAACACAAAATGAATATTTCCTGTATCAGAAAGGAACTTATATGCCAACAGAAATGAACAATCAATTCCTCAATCAACTCTAGGAAAAGTGAAGCAGGATTTTGGATTAGATACAGACTGAAATATTTGATTTTGTTTAACTTGTCGCTTTCGACTAGGCCGTTAGCCGTCCGTTTTTACTATCACTTCAAGTTCAATAGCAATTAGGACATTTTTATGGTTTCGAATTAAATTGCTACATTCTGTATTAGCGCCCCATTGATTCGGGCAAGTTAAATAAACGAGAAATTAATAATCGGACATATCTGAGTTACATTTTCGCTTGGAATTGAATCGGTGATTCCTTACCACCATTAAGTACTCCAATATATTTGCTCTGACTTTAAGAGCATTCATAATATTTCCAGGTACGAGGTGTAATATATTTGAACTCACACGTTTTAGAACATTGTCTTTTTAAAAATATTGACAAGATTACACAAAGTAACATTCCTCTGTGTAATTGTTTTAAAAAAATGTGAACAGTACGGAACAGATTGCAGATATAAAAAGTTTTTATCCCACTGAAACAAACACCGTACATTTTGTAGGACAATTATGCATGAGTCGCCGATTCAATTCAGAAACAAACACACTCTGCTTCCTTAATATTAAATTTAAAGTAATATAAAACGCTATTGACCGATAATAATCGTGGCTTATTGTGAGCATTACAGAAAAAATCTCTGCGTATTCCAGTTCAATGAGAATTTTACTAAATAAAGTTAAACCTGCGGAGTACGAAAATAAACCATAAAAACTACCGCCCAGTAAATCCTCTCCAAATTGAAGCCACGCTGGCCACGGCACTGGTTACCAAGCCCCCTGCTAGACTGCTTGCCTAAAACACAATTTCGACTATAGCGACTCGTAAATAAGTGTTATCCATATTTATAAAAAAAAATATGGGATGAGTCCATGATGCGCGACTCCAACTGACGCACTAAATAGACCGAGGACAAATACAGTAATCGTCATAGTTTATCCACAATAAAACATATTGGGCGATTCGATCAAGATCGTGTTTTAGAGTTTTAGTTTTAGTTATTAACTCTTAGCGAAACTTACTTGCTGAGAGTTCATAACGCTTGTTGGCACTGTGGCTGGTCCGGGAGCGGCTTCAGGACATTGCACGCCTTGCGGCAACTGTTAAAAGTGAAATTTAAAAGAAAACTGTTAGCAAACTGAACGAATAATTTACCGCTTCCCAATCGCTCATCTCATCCGAGTCAGAATCGGTTGCCTTGATATCGCTGGGAATGAGTTTTTCTAATTGTTCAGCTTGTTGATCGTTCATTTCCATAGGCAATTGGCTAATACATAACAAAATTCTGTTTAGAGCGCTTTGTGTAAATTATACACAAAATCGAATTAAACTTTTTCATATCAAGTAAGAATCAAATTCAATTCACTATATAGTTTTTGTCTGAAATTGAACAACAAAAACCGAATACTTATTCAGCATGAGCGAGAGCTATGCTTCTTACCTGCCCAACTGTGTAGTTTTATTATTGCGCAACTTGAGAAGGTTCTGTATTGTTTTGTTTGGACTTAGGGAACTGATTTCAACGTTTTGCGATATGCACAAGTACAAAATGTTCGCGTTTAACTTTGCCACTTTCTTCGAAAACTGCTGCTCGGTTAGTGTGGTACTATTAAACTCGCTACAAGTTGAAAAATATTTTAGAGATACGGCGGGTAATTTTTGATCCCAAAAACTCACCTATAAATTATTTTGTACGGAAGCCGAACGTCCAAGAAAAACGACAACACGTTTAGTAGTTGAGCGGTGTAGGCAAGAGCTGTTGCAATGTTTAGAGCAGGATTTCCAGCCATTTGGTTTACATCTTCTGACATTGGTACTCCATCACATTTTGCTAGTATTTCCAGGTAAATTATTAAATATTACTCATTTATTTAGCCTTTAAATATTCATGATTACGATCGGAAGGAACAATTACTGTTATGCGGATACATAAGTTTCTTAAAGTGCCAATACACTCATAGTTAGGCTTTTCTCACATTCAAGGCTTTTTTGTCAACAGCTTTCAATTGCTTCTTCAACTCACAACTCAAATTTTTCTTATTTATTTATTTTTTACCATTGCTGTTTGGTTTTGTATCTGCTATATTTTTATTTTTATAGCAGTATTTTGTTTTTATTTCCCTATAAAATTTATCATTTTTTCTGTGGGATTAAAGCATATTTTGATTTGATTTGATTTGAATTCCTGGAGTGTGAATGAGTTTTTGGAAAACAAGTTCTTTTTTTAAGTAGACCTCACGAACCGAACCATAAAGAAGGCATAAAATACTATCAGCCACAGAGTTCACATATAAAATACTTCTAAATAATTTAAAAAGATGCAATAATCCCTTTCCGATTTTGTCTTCTTTATCTTTCTTCATTTCATCATCATCACCAATACCATCATGTATTGCAAATACTTGTAGGAAACCACTCTTACCCCATAAGGTATAATTCGAATAATTTCCACTTCCCGGTAAAGAAGGATTCACTATTTTATACTGAACTTCGTTGGAATCATCCGCATAGACCCATTTTTCTTTAGCCGGCCGACTAGACTCTCCACTAGACTCTAACTCTCTACAAGAGATATGGCTCCAGCTCTAAAGTGGTATGGAAGAATGTGTAAAGTTCAACTATCACGTACATTATAGATTTCACCTCAGTAATAGGGAAGACGAATTGAAATAGTTGTTCCACCCTCAATCGAACCAAGTCAGTGAGATCTTTATACTGCTTATTTAGTTTCTCTTTTGCACCCGTTAAATCTTCGTGTTTCCGCGAAATGTAGTCCTCCATCATCTCGTTTTTCGTCTTAAAATGCCCCAGCCTTTCACCTCGCTCCTAAAAGTTACACGTAGAGAAGTGCACAAATATTTGCTAAATTATTGACCTTATTCTCTGCTGCCATTTTTACCAGTTTCTGGTTTAACTCTTCTTTTTTCTGTCGCTTTTCTTCCAGAGCCAAAGATATTATACGATTCCTGTCTCGTACTTGACGAATCTTCGTTTGCTAAAACAATATATACAGTTAACTAGCGGATATTACCACTGTCAGGATTAAATACTTTTAAACGTAGTTTACTAGCTCTTACCAGTATGTCAGCTTTCTGTTTATTTTCCAGATATTGTAAGCAACTTTGCTCAATTTTCCGTTTCTTCTCAGTTAAGTCGTCGAGTGATAAGCGAATGCTATTCAAGCTGAAAAGCGAAATAGTGCACACTTTGAAACATTCCATCAAATATAAATAACGCAGGTTGACTGAAAATTGCTTTTTCTACATCTCGCTTAAAAGACACCCAATTACATAAAACATTATGAACATTTTCAAAATATTATATCAGATTTTACAAAGAGTGCGAAAATCTAAAAACCGATTGCGAACAAGCAACAAATAAATGCGAATTGAGTACAAATACCAAGAAGAAGGTTCTACACCTTTTGGTACAATGACACAAAAAAATGAACCAGCACCAAAACTCGACTTTAAGCCTGGATGATCCTGCATTTACCTTTCAAAATGGGCAGCAATGTAACCCCCTTGAATGCAATCCTTACAGTAGAAGCACTTCTGGAATTTTTTACACAGTGGGCATCTATGACCATCTGAACTGGTGCTACCAGATACATGGCCAGAAACGTGAAATATTCCTGGCGCTGTGCTATTGCTGGAAGAGCCCTCAGAGCTTAACGTGGTCATCATCTTGATGCTTTACACTTTACCACTGAACTTGGAATTCGATCTCTATAATGAGAAATAAAGATAAGACTGCGGTTCTCATTGCCTAACAGTTAAAATCGAGATAAAAGGATTAAATATTGTTATAAAATTGATTAAATATAAATAATAATAGGAAGCTACGTACCAAGCCAAGCGATTATTTGAGAATGTCAAAACAGTTTGATATAAACGGTGAATGGCAGCCAAAGTGTGTGGGTTTGAATAGCAGAAGTTACTTAATTTATCAAGAGAGTTTAAAGTTGATTAACAGTTAGGAAAACACAAGAATTAGGAAAAAGCACTGTAACAACAATAACAAAGAATGTAAATAAAGTAAAATTTATGATGTTATGGCGTTTTCCAGATGACATGATGACAATCAGCTGAAACGTGTATTGTGGGTTGACTGAAATAACCCAACATCATCAAGAACAGCAGGTTCTTTTTCCAATTATTTTATGCTTAAATAAGTTTTATTAAGACATTTACTGTGAATCTATTTGATTTAAAATTTTTGAAAAGTATAAATTACAGTCCAGTAAAGTGCAAATTATTGATAGTGGCGCAAACAGAAAAAATCTGCATAATAAGGTGAATAAAATATTCAAGATAAAATGGTGCAGTACGATTTTACTCTTTGCAGGATGTTAAAATATAATTTTATATAGATATAAATTCGTAATAAAACCTTTTTGTAACCCCCCAGTTTTTGATCCACAGGGTGTGAAAATTTGAAAATTCAAAATTATTATTCACGTAAAGCAGCCGAGAAACAAGCAAAATACAAATTCAAAATATCTATCTGTTATACAATAGACGAAATCAAATCGGTTTTTTATACTTACATTAAAATGATATTTAGATGGTCATGGGCAGTAGCCTTCTCAGAAAATTCTTGTGAGCTCTTCTGCATGCCTTTAACCATTTTAAACGCCGGCTTTTATCTCGCGATACACGAATAAATAGCTTATCTGGCGTTTTAAAAGTTGTACTAAGACACAGTGGCACCATACAGCATTTGTATTACTGTTTTCGTGTTATTTCCGTTGTTAATAAAGCAGGCAATTCAACGACAAGCCGTATTCCCGTATTGCCTTTCGATCGAACGGACTAGCGCTATGACGTCACGACAATTACCGCGCGTTTAGTATCGTTTCAAATGAATAGCTTGCAGACGCAACTTTAATTGGTTAATGCAAATTAAATATTGCGACTTGGGGGGCTGATATTTGGTATGCGCGATTTCTATAGATAGGCAAATATATTAAAAAAATGTTCAAGTTCCCAATTAAGCGAAGAAATTCATTTTTCAAGTTTCCTGTTTTGTGTAAACTTATAATTACTACAATATTTAAAAAAATAATACACGGTATATAAAAAAATGTTTTCAATTTTATAAGAGTACTATGCTTAAATCAGCAACAAACAAACGCCGCGATTTTAAAGAAAAATATGTCAGCTTTTTATAACGAAAAACTAGGAGACAAGCTTGTTTTCTAATCCAACATGAATCGAAGATATGGTATCAATTTCATCGTTGATATGAGGAACGTTTAAGCGATTTAAATCTATGGCTGTAAATTAAATCTATGTAATTTAAATCTATGGCGCTCGTTTTTACATCATTCCAGAGATAACTAAATGGCCTTTATTCGAAGTTTCTCAAGAACCATTCGAGTCACAGAATTCGTTTTGGCATCGTTGGATGGAAAATTTAAACGTCCATTCAGTCGTAACAACGTTAATGAGGAAATTCGAGTAGTTGTGACCAGAAAGCAAAATTTGAATATCAAACACTTAGGTGCAAGATTATGCAAAAATTCCATGTTTTCCGTCCCGTTTTTGCTCATTTCTCGGAGGAAAAATGAGCAACAACGCTCATTTGTATATCATTCTAGAGGGAAATAGATGGCCTTTTTAGAAAGTGAACCATGGATGGGGTAATGTTGGCAGTTTTCTCTAAAAATGCTTGAATTCAAGAAATTTTAGATTTGCGTGGTTTTTTTTGAGTTGCAAAATCCACTTGAAGATGACGCTGCTTTTTTCGAAGTTTCTCAAGAACCATTCGAGCCACATAATTCGTTTTGGCATCGTTGAAAAGAGAATTGAAAACTCGATTCAGTAGTAATAACGTGAGGGAGGAAATTCTAGTAGTTTTGACCCAGAAAGCGAAATTTGAATATCAGACACTTAGGTGCAAGATTATGTCAAAATTCCATGTTTTCCGTCTCATTTTTGCTCATACCTCGGAGGCAAAATGAGCAAGAACGCTCATTTGTACATCATTCTAGAGATAAATAAATGGCCTTTTTAGAAAGTGAGCCATGGATGGGGAATTGTTGGCAAAATCCACTTGAACATGACGCTGCTTTTTTTGAAGTTTCTTAAGAACCATTCGAGCCACAAAATTCGTTTTGGCATCGTTGGATAGAGAATTAAATGGGGGGGGGGTCATGATGGGGGGATGATTGATGATGTTTGAAACAAGAACTGCAGATTTTAAATCTCGGGATCTCAAATTTACATATTTTCTGCAAATTTTATCAACACATATAATATAAGTACCTAATAATATGCAAAAAAAGGGATTGAATTCGCATTAACTGATTTCTATGTTTCGTAGTAGATACTTGATCTCCCCAATCTCTTACTAAGTGCAAGTAAATCTGCGTTTCTATGAATATCGAGGTTTTTTGCCGCTTATCTTAACTAAAACCTGTTAGTTTCAGAGTTCGCATGATGACGATATGATCATCATCATCAGATCGATGTCAGTCATTACATGACATCGACAGGATGGTTATATTCCCTGACGTACTTTCCCCAAACATACATAACGACGTAATAAACGTAGAATTTCCAATGTTGTCTCTAATAATTATCGCCAATATTGAAGAAAAAATACGCGAAGGTTCAGATTATTACTTTATTTTATAATTGCTTATTCATATTATTGCAACTCATATATTTTGCAAACAGTTCTACCTAAAAAATACTTTCATAAGACGTTCTGTTCCATTTCCTACTGAGTCAAAATCAATTTAGAAATCATACAAGTGCTAAAGCCCCGCGCGTCTTTAGTATTCTGTTACCCATATGTTCCATCGCCAGAACGTCTCCATTTATCCACTCATTCGTCTTCATTCATCAACTGCCTTTTCACTACCTAAATGAAAATTAAACTAATAAACTAAATAAGATCAAGTCTAGAGCCAATAAACTGTTTAAGTATCTTAGTGTCACTCAATGAGACGACCGCTCAACACCCGTCACCAAAATGCGGGAGTCTTCGAACTGACGGTTATTCCAGTTAATTTCGGGTCTTCCAAAAGGGCTTTGAACAAGAAAAGGTGGTTCTACTAACGGTATGTTTGGTGTTAAATAATAGCCAGTGGGGTTATGCTAAAATCGACTATGAATCACGTGTACAATGCGGGTAGAGGATTTTATGTCTCCAGGTGTAGTAGATGTTCGGTAAGTGCAAAATTCAATAATTTGTTTAATTTTTTGCGCATTGATCGAGATATTATCACATAATTGAGTCAGATAAATAAGTCATCAATAAATTGAGCATGAATTGGAAGTTTTTCGCTCATGAAGGAAAATTTGGAAGTGACAGACACCCCTGTATTTTCACTCAATTAGAACGCAACTTCTGCATGAATTGCTTTATTGTATGCGGGTAAGAATTATGAAGTACATTGTTTGGTGGATTTATTAACACTCCCAGCATTTTTGGGAATATTTTCTGCTTCATTTAAGCGTCCCCTGCTAATTTAATTAATTTCCTTGTAAAATCCGGTTTCCAGTTGTTCTCGTTCGATAGATGAGTCGTCCAAAAAGGTCGCGAAAAGTGTTAATCTGCTTCAAAAGTTCTGCGAACACTCTCAGATGGCTTGCAGGTAGCATTCTTCCTTGCTGATTGTCTGTCGAGGTATTCCAAACAGGCCCTCGAGCGTTTCCGTTCTAAAACTCCTGAATTAAATAAACATATGCTAAAATGTTTCTTCTGAAAATCCATTCTTTGAATAGCTTCAATCTAATTTTAATATTTTTTTTCAATCGAACTCTATATGCTAATTATCCAGATTTATTTATTATTATTATTTTATTATTAGATGATATAGAAATCGTCGGCTAAAGACCGTGGTCTCTGAAAAAACGCTTCAAATGTGCCTAAAATGTCTATTATTTCGGATATGAAACGTCTATTATGTTTTTTAATGAGTCCAATGCATTCCTCGCGTGCGTGAGCTGAAACTGATGTAAAATTTAAGACATAGTGAGAAACTTTGCATTTTTTCAAAAAATCGACCCTCACCATTGGAAAAATTTCGGCCAAAAATCAAAATTTCACATGCGTGTTTTTCAAGCTCAATCGATTCCTTTCGACGTGAGAAGGTCACACATATGAATTTATAACGTGTTTGGGTCAATAATATGGCAGAAATCGTCGCTTAAAGGACGTGGCCGTTCAAAAAAACGCTTAAAATTTGCCGAAAATATCTATTATTTCGGATCTAAAACTTCTACCATGTTTTTCAATGAGTTAGGTGCATTCCTCGCTTCCGTGAGCAGAAAATTATGTGAAATTTAAAACATTTTGAGAGAATTTTCATCGAACCTCGACCCGAAAAAATCGACCTCTACCCTTGGAAAAATTTCGACCACAAATGAAAATTTTACATACGGGTTTTTTGAGCTCAATCGATTCCTTTCGACGTAAGAAGGTCACAAATATGAATTTATAAACGTTTTGGGTCAATAATAAGGAAGAAATCGTGGGCGAAAGACCGTGATCTCTCAAAAAACGCTTAAAATGTGGCAAAAATGTCTATTATTTCGGATCTGAAACTTCGACAATGTTTTTCAATGAGTTCGGTGCATTCCTCGCTTCCGTGAGCAGAAAATTATGTGAAATTTAAAACATTTTGAGAAAATTTTAATTTTTTAAAAAATCGACCTCCACCCTTGGAAAAATTTCGACCAAAAATGAAAATTTTACATACGGGTTTTTTGAGCTCAATCGATTCCTTTCGATGTAAGAAGGTCACAAATATTAATTTATAAACGGTTTGGGTCAATAATAAGGAAGAAATCGTGAGCGAAAGACCGTGATCTCTCAAAAAACGCTTAAAATGTGGCGAAAATGTCTATTATTTCGGATCTGAAACTTCTACAATGTTTTTCAATGAGTTCGGTGCATTCCTCGCTTCCGTGAGCAGAAAATTATGTGAAATTTAAAACATTTTGAGAAAATTTTAATTTTTTGAAAAAATCGACCTCTATCCTTGGGAAAATTTCGACCAAAAATGAAAATTTTACATACGGGTTTTTTGAACTCAATCGATTCCTTTCGACGTAAGAAGGTCACAAATATTAATTTATAAACGGTTTGGGTCAATACTAAGGAAGAAATCGTGGGATAAAGACCGTGATCTCTCAAAAAACGCTTAAAGTGTGCCGAAAATATCTATTATTTCGGATCTGAAACTTCTACCATATTTTTCAATGAGTTCGATGCATTCCTCGCGTCCGTGAGTCCGCTACATGTGTACGATTTTGCACATCATGAAGTCGCTCAAAAAGCCTCAAATCCCACATTTCCGTTTAGGAAACAATGCGATGTTAGCAATTATATTATAAATTTTGCATGATTAATTGCAATAAAAACAATGAGACATTGTAGCGAAAAATGAATCACTGAAGAATCACTGGCGTCAAGTTCAAATGATTATACGAAAATAAGTCTCTATAATCCGAAGCCTATCAGCTAGACGCATTTAGTGACCAAACTGCCCGAAAGTGCACCATCCATCATTGAGCCGAAAAGCCAATTGAGCCTCATTTACGGAGTGGTCTTCGCATTCTTCTTCTTGGTGAGTGGTAAGTCGGTGCAATTTAATCCGGGCATTTTTCCTTCATGACTCACGGTATCGATACACGGTCATCGAGAAGCGTGAAATGCCGCATACCTCACTGTAGTCTGTAGGCTGTTGTAGGTATCTTTTGTTTACCTTGGCAATTGAAATTCAGTAGTGCTTCGGCTGCCATCAACATTAAACCAATATTTACCGAGCGCGAACAGGATTCGGCGCCAAAATCGTGTGTAAATTAAAAAAAAATGAGGAGTTTCTGTTTTTGGTAATTTATTTGTGTATTTTATCGCGTTTTCGTTTTCAAGCACCGTTCAATTTTTCAAAATGATGAACAACGGATTTACACCGAGAGGCGAATTTTACGTGTCCACCGACAGCATGTGTTTTGTAAGTATATTAAATTGTATTACTTTTTCCTGTTTTCAATTGGGTCCATCAACATTTTTTTGAAAACAAGTGGACAAGTTGAAAACTGTTAAATTGTGGGGAAAATGACGGATTTGCTTCAAAACAATGCGACCTAACAAACCATTGTTTGGTAACAATTACCATCAAGAATTATTTAAAAATATTTAATTTTGCAGTTTGTAAACATAAATTTAACATTTATTTTATATAATTTTACTTTTTTAATTAATTAACAAATTAATTTTATATATACATATATACTTGCAGGTATATGTAGTGTGTGTTTCTCCCAAGAATACAAAACTGGTTGCATTCGACGGCTGATTTTTTCTTTAACCAGAATGGTTTTTTATACCAACAAACTTTTTTCAAGCAGTCTGACAGTCAATGCAATCATAAAAATGAGCATGAATAACAAAGGAAGCAAATAATTGGTGCAAAATACAACTTTACTCGATTTATTCAACTTAAAAATATCGGTACTTATGGCGTTTTTCGCTCATAGTGTTTGAAAGTATATTGCGATTTTAAATATTTATCAAACGTATTTTTTCCCTTTTGCTTAAACTGGAAATAGCTATTTGCAAATCTTGAAATATATTGACTTCATCCAGGTGCGGTCGCTTTCCTTGAGAGGAATTTTGATCGAGAAAAACTTTTCTGGAAATAATTCCTTAAAGACACTTCAAAGAAACGATTCTAGTTTAATTGGAAAATTAAAATTCCCTTATATTAAATACAGGGTGGATGTCGGTATATCCGCAATGCTCGTGAGCTCAGAATTGATGGGCAGTCGCTTACTATTAAATCATACCTTGATGCGATTTGAATGCCAACATTTGCTGATGTCATTCCGTTAATTATCATCATCCTTCACTACCCATTTAAACCAAATTTAACCTTTATGTCCCTTCTATTAACAGCAGCGTTCTTTTAATCCGCGTGTGAAAAAGAAGATCGGTGCGCAAAGTTATTTTATTTATTTATTGATCGGCGCTTAATTAATAAAACTTGCCCCTTAACTAAGCGCAAAGTGAAATTTGTATATTGATATTCCTCGTCCAACTTGCAGATTCATCTTCCACTAAAAATTAGTTATATTGTTAATTGTCATTGTTTAGTTTCATTAGTTATTCTATTTTTCCATTCTCTCTTATCAATATTTCTCAGTGGTCGTACCTATAATGCACCGGACAAAGAAGCTTAGATTTTAGCATGTTAACCAATTTCGTAATAACGAACGTGCAATTAAATGAACAATTTGTCTCGCGTTTTACGACAATTATTACGTACAATTACACGTATGACCCATAAAAGCCACATTTATGTGTAACCAGCCACGAATAGTTAAGTTTTTGTCTGGACTTTACATATTTCAGCTCATTAAGCGTTACAACTGGATTTAACAGCATGCTAATAGAACAGTATTACAGTTAAAAACAGTTTTTTTGTGAACAATGTGAATATGTGAAATAACTGAATATATCGAGACGGTTCCTCCAGTACAAATTTCACTTTTCCTTAACGTTCTATTATTCGAACTCTAACAGTAAATTCATGGTCAATGTGCTGGTATTTAAGCACTGAAATTTAGATCAATATTGAAAGGCAAATTGGAATAATTCAGCTATAAATATTCGCGTCACTATTTAGAGAAATGTTTGCCAAAATTGATAGTAAGACATCAATTTCAGTGCTAACTGTACATTAAATTGCATTATTTTTCTTTAAAGAAATAATGTTTAACACCGTTGTAGAACAAATAACATATTGTTAGATCGCTGTCTAAAAATTAGTGAGTTTGTCGGGCTTTTAAGCAGTCGTTGGAAAGAATTTCTTCCTAAGGTTCAGAGGTGCTTCGCTCAAAAGATGTTCTTCTTTGTTCCAGTTTCAAGAAATAGCCACACAAGTCTTACCTTTTCGGTAGTCTTGTAAGTATTTGCGATTTTTAGAAGATTGCAAATCATTTCAACTGCTTTCATTTGCTCATTTATAGAGACAAAGTAGATAACTTGAGAATAACTGCGTTTCCAGGTGGATGGAGAAATTTCAAATTGAAAAATTGCAGGAAGTAATCAAAACTATACAGGTTTGCCAGTCATTTTAATTCTTCCTTGCGCTAACGACTTCGAAGGCGTGTGAATAATTTTTTAAATTTGCTATAATATTAATTGAGAACTTATTACGAACAATGCAAGTGATGGACAATGAACATTATGTGTGTGATCAGGGCAAACAGTTAAAATATGTGAATATCTCTAATATTAATGAATTATTTTCATATCTCCTATAGGTATTTTATGTTCTCTTTTAGCCCTTTCTTAATAATTCAAATAAAAATAACAATTCTAGTCAATCATTTTCGTAATATCTGCACTTATCCTGATGAATGTCTTCTTTTCGGTAGTTATAAATATGAAAATAACAATAAAATGTATGTGTTTTGTTTTATTATGTACCTACTAATATCTCGACCATCTCGTTTAATCATCTTCATACTTATTGAATCGCAACATTTAAACAGCCTTCGTGGAAAAACCTACGTAGTTCCTATTGTTGTTGCGATAATTATAAAACAATTCAAGCCTTTATGCAATCATGAAATTCAACTGACTCGACGACCGGAAGATCCAATTATCAGTCGTACATTTTCTTGCTAAACTTCTGTTGTTAAAAGGGCAGCAGCAGGTCAATTAATTTTCATCGTAAAATCCTCAATTGAAAAATTACTTTCAATTTGGAGGATAAATCAAATTATTAATCTCATTTGCTTGTCGAATGAGTATACTGTATAATAGCTATACGATTTCAGGCTTTAGTTGATGTTAAATAATCGTTTTAAAAGCCACAAGCGTTAGGGCATAAGCTCCATTGTATCTCCTTCGCTTCTAAGTGTAAATAATTGTAAAGGTCATTTCTATTGTCCTACTTAGTGCCTAGAATATATTTAAAATAACATATTCCAATAGTATCTATGTGTGAGATGTAATTTTATATGTAAGTTTCTCACAGGGGGAAGTTTGTTGTGGATGGGATTAAAAAAATACATTTGTAATAGTAAGCAAGGATCTTCCCTGGAAAACAAAAACGCTCTTAAGAAAAATTTGTGTTTAAAAATATAGACATACAGAAAAGTGCCTAATGATTTTTCACTGTTAATCAGTTACTAAAAAGCACTTGTGTTTGCTATTTATGTTCACTTCTGAGTTCAGAATCTGAAGTGTCCCTCTTCAACTGATATTGATGATAAATAATGTTCTCAACGAAGTGAAAATTTTCGACAGAAATTGGAATACACTAGAAATAAAAATGTTGGTGTATTTTTATATTTTTTTCCTGATACATTTGAAAGTCATATTCTCTGACAAATAAAATATGAAACAAAAAAATTATAAAAATGCAGGAAAATATTTTCAATCATCAAAATAAATTTTCCCACATTGTTGTGACAAACATATCTAAGAAACATGAAACATGAAAAGAAAGCATGACTTTTAACTGAAAGCTTCGTTATTTAAACAGTTTTATAAAGTTTATTTTGTGTCATAAATTAAGAAAAATGCCTCTAAACAGAATAAAACGTGTTTCAGTTAAGCATAATGAGCACCATTTCAGTTAAAAATCCTTTAGTCCTAGTTAGCGCAATTAAGAAATTTTAAAGGACATATTTAAAGGCAAAAATGTCTGTACTTAATTTATTTGAATTAACAAGTCGAATAATGAAACAAACTACAGTCTCAGTTCGTGATTAAAAATATTGTTTAATTTTAAAACTCATAAACGGCCCCTTTATTTTCGGTATTTAAGTGATTAGTCAACTTTCCCTCTTCATTTCAATCTCCTTGTATAGAAAAACTAAATAAAATTAATTCGGCCATTAGTCAATTCATTAAAACAGTGCACTGTTGTTGCAGTAAATGATCCATAGATTAAAACTAGAAACCACTGAATCCGCACGATTTTTTCAGGGTCATGTTTCAACCGGTTGATAATAATTTGATTATTGCACTGTTAAAGATTCATTAAGCGATTAACAATGCATTTAATAACTTGATGACTTTGAGTTGAAATATCTGCATTTAATAATAGGGAAGCTCACTGGACATAGCAAGAAATGTCTTCTAATTGGAAAAAATACAGTTGAATACAAAAAACGTTCAAATTGTTTGTAAAAAGCGTTAATAAGAAATTATAAATAAGTAAATTCAAAACACATGGAAAAATATATAATTTAAAACAAAACGGAATGATTCTGGTCGTTACGCCAATTTATTGTCATTTTTTCACCAATTTTTCGAGTTTTCCGATGATTTTTGCATATCGCTATTTGTCGACGATTCTCAGAGAAAAACTGATGGTACATTTGATCCAGCAGCTCAAAATGCCAAAGAAAAAAACCGTCAAAAATGAACCGAAATCCGAAATTAAAACGGATCTTCCAAAATTCTTAATTTTCTTATTCAAATTAGGTATTATGCTTAATTAATAAACTAATTTTTCAATATCAGTTAGTTTCCCCGATTTTGATGATGCCCTTCGAATAATTTTTCTTCTTTTGCCTTCGTTTATTTTTATTACAAGGTAATTATATATATTCTTGTTGTAAAGTCAGTATCTTAATTAGGTACACAATAAGGTGTTAAGAGAATCCAATAAAATAGCAGTAGCTATAAAATTGTTCAATCAATCTCAATAATACTTTATGAAAAATAACCCATCTCTAGCGCCTACAAGATATAGGCGTTCTTTCGTTAAGCAAACTGGAGAAATCTACTACTCTCCTTAATTTATATGCACAGTAAATATTAATTACAAATAATAAAAATACAATAATCATATAAATGCAATTAAGCTGATTATTCGAAAGACATTAAAAAATACACTAGTTCCAAATAAAAAAAACCATACCCTTTGAAATTTTCGTTCAAGAAATGTTTTAGTATTAAATCACGTCTCGAAACTTTCTAATAATAATAATAATAGGAAGGAAGCTGGGTATTAGGTCGGGGTCCAGGTAGATTCCAGACCCTTCGGGCAATATTAATATTTACGGTTTCCATATGTGTTGATTTTTTACCGTTAAACAAGCAATTTCTTCCTTGGAAGCAACGTAGAGGGTGGTAAAAAATTGACCCTAACGGCCAAAGCGGTGTTTCTTTCGTTCTAAATTCTATTTGACTTGATAATGAACCAAATTGTAGAAAATTGCTTTGCCTCTGGGGATTATCCATTTCACTTATTTACCGTTACGTGAGAAAATTTTCTAAATTCTTTACCGTTAAATAAATATATATTGTTTACACCTATCCCGTCTAGTGGCTTACGTAAAATTCTTTGTGGATCATCGATCAATCGCTTAATAGAAATGCAATCCTTATCACTAACTTTATAGTAAATATGCTTGTAAATGTTCAGATGACACATCAGTTCACTTTTTCCTTCAGTGTGGTTTTAAATAGGAAATATTTAACATTAATCACTGTAATTTCCTGATTTGTTGAATCGTGTTCATTCGGAAAGACGCTATAAACGAGTTTTTAAATGTGAATGAAACGTGCAAAGTGGTGATTTTATGACGATCAATGATGTGTTTTGTGTTGAATCTAAATTACTCTGTAAGTGTTCTTTAGTGGGTAAATAATTTATCTAATTGATTGATGGATTTCCAGTTGTCGAAACTATTCAAATTGCTTTATTTACATGAAAGATTGTGATTTGTCAAAAGTAAATGTTTCCAATAAAATAATTCTTCTGGTCCATATTACTGCTGTCTTCAGACCTTCTGAACATTTTTTCCCATTCTCTTTATAACTCGAATAACCTACATAACTTTTCTGCACTAAAATACCAACCTGAAAAGCGCGATTTAGCAGTTTGCGTTAAAATTTCGAAACATTCATTGCATACTCTAATTAAAATCTTTTCCGGCACTTGCAATGTTTTTTCAAATACACTTTACCATTTTACCACCCATAATAAATCATTTTTATCTGACGACTTGCGTTCGCCACCGTATGTTAGAACACCAGATAAGAATAATGAATGAATTTTTATTTATAGTCTTGTGTTGTAAAACCGTCTTACGATCTACATCTGGCCGATGTTTAGTCGTTTGTACAGCCAGATTAAGCAAGTAAAACCCACTAAGTGTTGATTAAATATTTAGAAAATTTACGTGTAATGAGTATTGTTTATTTACTGGGTCGAGATTCTCTTAGTAAAGTAAAAAACTCGGCTTGGACTTAATTTAAGCGAAAATAACAATCTGCAAAAATGTTCTTGGGGTTGGTGTGGAACTAAAGATGGATAATCAGTAGTTTTTTTTCCATTTTCTTGTCCCCCTTAGCCTAGCAAGAGTGTGAAAGAGACAGAAGCCAGGCTGATAGAGATTAAAACTTAAAACCCAAGAATAAAAGGAAGTAGGTACTGAATATTGATTTCAACTCAGTTTATTTGCGTGAAACTTTTATGATTTTGTATTGTATTTTACCTTTAATATTTTCTTCGAGTTTTATTCGCTTGTATTAATTTTGTTTGTCATTTAATTGAACCTTAGTGTAAGTAAACACATATCAATAGTAAAGCATCAGAGAGAATTTATAAATTTATATTTACGATCAAATCGGATACTTCCAGATACAATCAAGGAACATTTTTCATTTAATTAAATTTTGAGTCAACTGCAAACAGTTGTAAACACGAATCGTCTTGAGAAAATACCTTAAAAGAACCTTTGTTATCGTTTCTTTTCAAATAAAGGTTCCTCAGCATAATTCATGTAAATTGATTCTGCTTATTTACATAACATTCTACTGCCGAAAGAATTTCCTAATTGAACAGATAAAGTACGTGCGAGTGGTCACATTGACCTGTAAAATGGGCTTATCTTTCTACTTCCATTCTATTTACCATCACATAATAGAAGTCAAACAGTTCGACTTATCGTATAATCATCAATTTCCTGAATGGCATTTTGGAATATTGACACTCCCCTTCGTTATATTTATTTAGGAAGCTACGAAAATATGATAAATCGGAAAAGTTAGGGAAGAACTATCGGGTAGCTATTTGAGAACCAAATTTAATACATTTTCTGGAATTGTCGTTGAAAAAGAAAAAAAAAGCAATAAGGAACATAAAGTATTTAAATATGTATAAGGAAGCTTCATACGAAGATTGGAAACACTTTAGTAGAAGAATAAATTGAAAACATTGCACTCGTGAAGGATATTATTCAGTTCGCTGTTCAAAATGGTTACATTCTTCTACAAATCTATGCTAATTTAATAATAATGGTTGTAAATAAAGTTCCCTGTTATTAAGAATGATTATTGCATATCCGGATGATTAAACGTTCCTGAACATAATTTAGCAATGTTTTTTCTAGCTTAGCTTTCTTTTATAACAGTGTTTACACTTTCTAATTAATTATTTGTACAATTATATTACTATGCAATGTTTAGCTATCATTGCCCATAGTTATCTTATGCTTGAATTGTTCATATTTCTTCGCAGGTAAACTGTATCATATCAAATGTCACTTCATTATAACAAGGAAATTGTTGTTGTACTTTCTTAAGCGTCCATTATAATTCCATTGCAATTATTCAGTTTAATTAGTTACACTTGAATGCATACACTATAATAAAGCAATTCCATTGAGAAAAGTATGATCTGTTCAGAACCGTTAATCTTCGAGGCCATTTAAAAGTTCAAAAGTCTGAAGTAAAATTAACTTAATCATCTATTTGCTGCTTTATTGTCTATTTAGTCTGTATATTTATATGTTCGGTCTTTTCAATGTTTGAGCAAAACCATTAAACAGTTCTTGTATTTTTTTAAGTATGAAAATCTAAGCGACACATTATAGGGGATTTGCAGTATCAGCACACTTTATATGGCAAATATTTTATGGGGAGGTCTTTATCATATTCTGCAAGAACGAAAACGGAATCAATATCTAACAAATTAACTAACAAACTAAAAGCATATGTATTGGAGTTTGTGCGACAATTTGTCCTAAAGAACCAGCAATCTGTTTGAATTTAGTACAAATGTTTGCAACACATTTACAAAAGCACAAAACCAAACGACAAATCTAAGAAATGTGTAAATTAATTATATTAGATACAGGACGTAAATTAATTATATAAGACTACTGAATAATTTGATTCTTATAAGTAATTTTGTAAGCTATTTGGAAACCAAATAATAAATGTTTAGCGAAGTGTTTGAATATGGAATATTTAAAAATGCTGGGTCGTTCTATTTTTTTCAATCCACAGTTTATTCGTAGTAATTTCGGAAGCAAGCGGAAAAACGGATGAACAAACAACCTACTTTCTATTATAATGTATGTGTATACATCTGATCCAAAGAGCGACTATCGAAAGGTGTAAAATTTACGATTGTTTTCAGTATTATTCAAAACACTACTCAAATTCCAACCATTAATCTGGTACAAACCTAATATATCATAATGGATGTGTAAACACGTGTGGGTTCTCTCAGTACACAAAACCGTGCTTCCTGCTCATTAGCTACATAACAATGAATGATATAGTAGCAGAGCTTCGTTTGTGATTACTGAAATGCACTTTATAATTTCAATAAAAAATTACGGCTAGTTTCATTTGCGTATTAAAATAAACAAGTTTGATGCATTATACCGAATCAGTCATGGAGCTGCCGGATATGGCTCCGAAAATATCCGAAAACATTGCGACTATTAAAGTTTATGTCACAATAAAACTGAACGCAGCTTGGAAACAGTTCCAAGCAGAAATATATCAAGTGAGGATTAAAATGGATTAAATTGTACTTTTATTTCGCATTTTCAAATTTGCAGACAAAGAGCTGTTTGATTTTGCTAAAGACTGGCCAAATTGACCACGACAAAACTGTTTTAGCTTGAAGATTTAACGAAAAAAAACGTATTTTTGTCTCGCATCGATAAAATGTATCGTTTTCTGGAAAATATCCATTAACGAATGAAACGAACAGATCCGAGATAAAAAAGTGAACATTTAACTTTAATTACCTTAACAGTTTATAGATGTTTACCTCCCGCCATTGTTTGATCTGAAGGAAACAATTCTTACCAACATTTCAATATCTTGGTTGGGAGCGTCTGTAGCAATTTTATTAACGCGATTATTTAATATTTTGACACCCTGTATACATGACACCCTGTATACACCTATGCTTCTGTAAGCGGACTCGTAAGAAGTGTAAGACTCACGTTTTCCGAGACGCTCTGTGTATGTTGGTTAAAGTAATTTGCTTTCTGTATTTATGAATTAAATGTGCAATAAGCATGGTTGATGTTAAAATATAATATTGATGAAAACTTGATAATTCTTTGTGTTCAAAGACTTAACATCGACCGGAATGTAAAAAGTGACAGAAAAATAGCGTCATTGTTGTGAAATTTTAAACCAACGACGAATCTTATTTGGACTTTAAAAAGGAGACTGATTGTCTGTTTTGGTTTAATACTGATAATATTAATATAAATTAATTTATTGTAAGTATTCTTAGAACACGGTAATTTATTGTTCCGAAATAACTGCAGCACTGGAAAAATTATATTGTTAATTTTATTAAAGTTAAGCAAAGCTGAATATGTCTGTTTCCCATAATTAAACAATTTTGTAATTAAATATTTGTGCATCATAAATATGTTTTAAATAAGATTTGTACTGTTCATAAACCTGTTTAGTTACGAAAAATATATATCTAGTGAGTAAATTTATACATTTTATAGCGGGAAAAAATATAAATAAAATACAAATATGAATTATCCAGTAGTAACGCATTTAAGTAAAGAATGTGATAAACACAAAAAATCTGCTGAACAACCAATGTTTGCATTTTATTAATGCATCCTCTTTTTATCAATAGCCTCACGATTTTTTAGTTTGAAATATAATTTTCCTTTAAATTTGTACTCTGCTGTACCTGTTTTGATTGTTTGCCTTTCATCTTTCCGACTTTGTCGTTCTAAACGGTTTATATAGGAAACCTAAGGCCAATTTGGTTAAATAAGACAGAGTTCTTAAACTAAAAGTGAAATAAAATTATAAGTAAAATATTTTTTATCAAGTTTTTATTAAAACATTTTGGAACCCCCATTAGACTGTTCCTTACACCACTTTTAAAAAATCGTTAGAGTCAGGGTATTAGAATTTCACTTTCAATTCTGCAATTTCAATCTTCAATTTCAATTCAAAAAGCTGCTTGAAAACAAGCAGCTTTTTCCATTTTTTGTTAAAAACGGCGATTGTTTTGAAAAAGTCTGGGCATCGGTTTATATTTTGAATGCATTAAATTAAAAATCAATAAAACTTATTTTCAAAATATTGCCAAAACCGTATGTTGACAAATTAAATAAAAAAGTTAATAACACAGTATTAATAAAAACCTGTCTGCAACCTAAAATTTCAAAGCCAATGAATGGGCCAAGTGCTGATGCAGTTGGCGCCCATTTCGTTTCAAAAGCTCTTCGAAAACGAAGTCTAAATATCTACATCCTTTTTGTACATGGAAATTTAAGCCCTACCAGTTAATAATTGTTCTTGGGCCCCTTTTGTTTAACGGTTTTAATCATATCGTTCATCACAGTGACGGTGTTGTACGTGGAAATTTATAAAAGTTGACTACAAGAAATAGTCACATCAATATCAATTGATTACTAAGTGATAAGCTAATAATTGACTAATTAAGTTTTAATTATATTGATAATCCTACCTCTATTCGATCGTGGATATGCGGCGTGGTCATTGTGTTGTCGTTTAATTCGGTTTCGGAAATGCATACAGTTATTAAAACGGAAAACGATTATGTGGTAAGCACGTGTAACATAGTTTTTTTCTTTTTAGTTTGATCAGCATGACTTGTGCAAATCAGCGCAAAACATTAATGATTACATCCAACAAAGGCAATTTATTTTTATTAATGTGCACATAGATTTTTTTCTAAACACATAGGTATTTATCTTTATTTCTCGAAAAACTAATTCGATTTTAAATCGTTTTCACCCATTAATAAGCAGAGGGTTCAATTACTTTTGCGTTTTATCGTGTGCCTTGAAATTATAATAAATAATCTCGTGGTTACTTAACCGCTTAATTCGAGTAGTGATTATTTTCAGTTCTTATCATTCCAGCCTTTGAAACTGTTTGAATGGATACATATTAATCAAAATTATTGTTTGCTTTCATAAACTAGAGCTCATACAAAGCAAATCGAATTTGTACGTAAAATTACGCTAAAATTATATTAATTTTAATTTTAAATCCAAACATATTGTAAAAGTCAGCAGCAGAAAAGTGTGTACATTTTGAATGTACTTGTATACATTTGTAGAAAGATCAAAGTAGAAAAAACTTACAAATCAGCCATGGGAGATTATCAAAGAAAAATGGCACCAAAAGTTCCCTTTCAATACCACATAAGCTAAAATAAAATTTAAATACCTACCAAATTTTATGTAGCTTTTATAAGAAACGATTTCTGATAAACTTCATATTAAACTTATTAAAGGTTGGCATGGTTGAAACCGGCAAGAAAACCACCTCAGGTTTGAGGTATGCAAAATTCTTGATCATCAATTATCGAATCCGGTTTTGGTAATCGCAAGGCATGCCATAAATCCTTGATATTTTTCCCACCTTCGACCGTTACAATCATTAAAATTCTTCTGATGGGTGATTCTGATTTTTCCGCGAATAGATTCTCCGGAAATATATCGTTAACTACTAATTTGTCGTTTTCAAACCACGTCATGATGTCGAGATAGCTCATCTAATGTGTAGTTTTCATTAAGCAGCAGTTCAACATTTCAAGTTATATGTACAAAATAATGCCTTTGTGCCTTTTCGATTCTTGAAGACGCGATTTGGAGACTTGTCCTATCAAAAGTTAAGCGAACAAAATACTTCATGAAGGAAAAATGAGTTTCCTCAAATATTTCCTTTCAAATGACTAAGAAAAAAAACGACTAAAGCATTTGTAATTTAAGCAAATTTAAATTAAATTGGACCCAAAATTATTTAAATTTTGCAAATGGGCCAAAAGTGAAAAAATCAGAAAATGCAGACTAGAAGAAATCAGGATTGAACTGAATACACTGTTCAAAACGCGTTTTGCTATTTAAAAAGTCAACTATTAACATGTTGCCACTGAAAATGAGTTTTTATGAAAAATATCCATCTAACTTAATCTTGATGCGCTCAAGGTCTTTGGCAACGAAACCATTTCAAATTACAGCGTCACAGTATATTTAAATACAAAGCCCTAAATTTGCGAAAAAGAATTGCAACATTTTGAAATTTTCATTAAAAACACACATGCTAAATATAGCTACTTAAAGGTTGGTGCTGAGTGTGAAAAAACACTCGGCCTCCTTAAGACTTTTTCGACCAGGAAATAAGAAGTGCAAACACGGTCCCATTTTCAGATGGATTACTGGCTCGAGTGTAACAAGTATTTATTACCTATTTGTATTGTTAAAAGGAGCTTAGGCTCTAGCGAGATGCATTTATTTGTTGATAAAGTAGCGAGGTGTTAAGAACATGCCCGTCTCGAGGAATAAAATCAGTTATGTTATCGTTCAGTTTGATCAGCGAGGAGTCGTTGACAATGTCCTATTGGTAAGTCTTAGAGAAACAACTAGTCGAATCGCGTTTAGTTCCCTTAGGAAATTATTTCAGTTCCTTTAAGGACATTTTTTTAAACGATAAGCTCCGATAGTTGTGTTGGATTTTATAAGTATCGGATATAAGGAATGTAGTGTAGTTAGTTTAACAAAAGCAGTTTCACTTTTACTAGGTAGTAAATGTTGAAAATTTATAAGTATCAATAATATAAATATAATATAAATCACAAAGCAGTTTTTGAGATGAGGATATTTTAGGAATGTAGCAATTATTTTCTTTTAAATATTTGTCGAATTAATAACCGATGGGTCGTCAGTTCAAAGTACTTTTTCCACCTTGTCGACCAGACTTTTGATTTGCTTTTTTGAATAAAGGAACTTATTCATCTGAAGTAAAAATTAATTTCTAAATAGCGTTTTGTAAATGCTCTGATTAATCTTGCTTTACACCATTTGAATAAAGTGAATCATATTGAAATATTATGAGCAAACAAGCATCATTCTTTACATTTTTAGCACTACAGCAGAACTTTCGTTGAAGAAAGTTTAACGTTTAAATATTACTTTAAGAAAAAGTGCCAGTGTTGCTCGAAACTAACCCAATTATTAACGAAATTAATTAGAAAAAAATACCAACACATTTTAAAACAAAAAAAATATATATTTTTCGAATATAAATAAGTGGCTCAATATATTCTTCAATGTGCACGACTAAATTTTTTTACGGAGTTTTTCCGCTGGCTTAGAGAGCTTTGGAAGTGGGAGAGTGCTAGAAGTGCTTGGAAGAGAATTGCTACTTTGGCAGGATGTTCAGGTCGGTGTGTTTTCTGATTCTTCTCAGGATGATGCGTACTACTTTGCTCAGTGCAGGCAGTCGGAAAATATATTTACATTAGCAGTCGGTCGAGAGATTTCTTAACGCTCATTTTGTAAATTTGCTTTTGCAATTTTAAGAATAACAATAACAGAATTAAAGAAAGAAAAATCTGGAACATGCCTTGACATTATAAACCCCATCCAGAAAAATTTGCGATTTCATATTGTACTCAAGTGGTTTGGCAACCTAGCTGTTGCTTCGGTAATGCTCCAGTTCTGGATAATACAAACACCAAGTTTTCCACTTTTCCTGCTTCATAAGTTACAGTAAAGAAAATTCTATTCATAATTCCAGAAGTATTCTATATATTCTGTGCGCGAACTGTTTCATTCATTGCATGAACTCCATTCTTTTAGCGAAAACATATACATAATTAGTTATATGGAAATGTCCGAGAAAGATGGGTTTGCATACAAATATACATCTCTTTCAGAGGTAAATTCTATTCGTTAGTTTTAAAGTCTTACTAATTTTTTTTTATATTTGCACATACGAGTGTATCGTAGAGTATTCACTAAATATTTATAATTTGAACCGGTGAGCATGACGAAGAATCAAGTATTTCTTGTTGATATGGCATTGCTCTTTCTCGCTCTATAATATTTTTCAGTGTTTATCTGCATCAAGCACATTTGCGTTCATCCATCAGAGATCAAAATCAAAAATAATATCGAATATAAACTAAAAGTATATGGGAATCACAATATTAAAAAAGTAACCCACGGAAAAAACATTCCTGAATGAGATACGAGTGTTTAGATATGGAAAACACAAAATGTTTTTTAATTCCTTGAGTTAGTAGTAGTGAAAACATTTATTTGTATCACAAACACTTTCATATTATTTTCTTTATTCATTCCCATTTATTCTTTTACCCTATTAATATAATAATAACATAATTGTTTGCTTCCTTACTCTGGTTTCTGTCTCCATCTTAAAACATGTTCATTTCTTCAGCTCTTTGAGTGTATTTAGGTTTCCTGTTCTTTCTCTAACCGCTAAAGTTCTCGTTTTCCGTTCGCTTAGGCAATTTTGTTCCCCTTCATCATTTGTTGTCTAAAATCTAGTAAAAAGTATAAATGAAATATTTTAAAAACGCCTTTTCCTTGAAAAACCTGTTTAGTTCTCCGCCTCTGATTTTATGCGGGTTTGCTACCATTTAAGAAATATACGTTTCAATATGATAAACGGCTTA
>NW_026018814.1:4350253-4361991 GCF_020466585.1 Dendroctonus ponderosae
AGGGGCGAACTAAAGTGGCACTTAACACATGGGGTGAGTTTCAGACGGTTATTTCTGATTGTGTTTCAGTGAAATGCAATTTTCACCCGTATTAAATTGCAATGGGTGATTCACCCTCCATTTCGCATGCAAGTGCCAGTGGCCGGCCAGTAGTTACTCATCACTCTGCTTTAAAAGTCTATCTAATCTGCTATTTGTAACTGAATTATCATTATTTCCCAATTTTTAAGTGCGGATTTCCTGATAGTCGGATGCAATAGTCATGCCAATGTTGTTAATCATGTAGGTTTTGGAAGTTTTCCGGACTTTGTTGCAAAATACCTGCAAAAATTCGATTTGAGATTAGCACCTTTAATCGGGAAAACTGTCAGTATTCGTAAAGTAAAATAGAGTGTCAGATGAAAGAATTCGTGTTTTCAAATGCATACGGAACTTTGCGACCGGGATTCTTCAATTGAAGTGATTTTTCATGGAGGCCAGGACGATTTTGAATCGAGTAAGGAAAAATTACTTGTAAGTTGTTCAAATAATAAATAAAAGTCTAATTTAATTTGAATGGGGAGTTTTTAAGGTTCATTCAAAACAATGGCTGATTAACCGCTGATGAAAACATCTAATTTACAAATATGCCAACGTACTCCTAAATAATAAATTTTACCACACCTAAAAAAAACTTTGAATTTAGTGAAAAATTTAATATACACCGGACAACTAACTTTTGCAGTGCAACTGTCGTTTGTCGAAATTATTTTTAATTCTGCCTTTTTTCACAGAAAGGCGTAAAATAATTGATAAATAATTCTTTTAATTTTTTTGTTTACTATTCATATATGTAGGTACTCAATTTAATTCACAATTTGCATGAAGATCAAGAGTTTGTCCGTTACATTCAAAAATAGGAAATGTTTTCCACTTGTTTCTTGAAGTAGAACGATGTAGTTTCGTCGAGATATATCGAAGTTTTCAGAACCAAAATGTACTTAAAACTCACTCTAAAAATGTTGAATTTTTAACGTGTAATTTTTATTGGCAAAATCATATAAAAAGTATTAAGTTTATTTGACAAGAGGCGCAAAAAATGGGCGTAATACTGTAGGTATACGTTTCAGGAGTGTGATTTTCAGGCTAAACCGTTGAAACCTAATGGGCTGGGATTAGCATATTTCGAAATTTGTTCCTACTGAAATCAACTGCGAAGTTCATAATTTATTTTCCCAAAAACATTATTAAAAAATTGTTATTCTCCAACTGCTTTCTATTGTAATTTTGAATACGATTCCTAAACTAAATTGACTTCCAGTTATGTAAATACATATAGTAAAGTGATTCTAACTATCCAGATACGAGTTATGGATACATTTTTAGTTTGCATTTTTTTAGTTAATTCTATACGCTAGTCGTGTAACCATTGGTGAAATTTTTCCAGGTACTCACGAAAATAATGACAACATAATGTACCTATAAATAAAAATTGCTTGATTGCTCAAATTGATTGAGTCACTATTTCATTAAATTTAATTCTGTTTAAGTTTGGAGGAAACGATTTTTGGAATTAATAAAAATGTTTCACGTGCCATGTTAGTTAACTCCAAACACATTTTTAAGGTAATAAATTTCAACTTTGGCTTATATTCCGGAAAGCTTAAGCTTAATTAAATGAAAATATTATAGATAAGTTCTATATTGTTGAGGAGGATTTATTTTTTTACAAACTGCTTGGTGGGTATTTCGCCTCAAAAGTTTTTGTCTTTAAAAAAGACAGAATTTCCTCACGTTTTTCATTATAGATCAACCTAATAAAAGACGTTATAAAAGACGTGAGGAAAGCAGTTTGCAAAAAATTATTATTAATTAAAAAATTATAGTTAAATTTTATTTATATTCGCTAATCTAGACGATAATCTATGAAAGTCCACAATGTGGAGTTAATTAATACAAAAAAAAATTAAATCTATTGGTTTCCATTTCGGTGCCATCGGCTCACGTAATACTATCGAATTTCAGAAATTGCAAGAAGCAAAGTTTTCATCAAATGTCCGTTTCTCGCTTTGTTCAATTTACTTTATTGCTCTTAAATTTATGGTAAACTTGTTATTTTGAGATACACATTTACGCGTTAAAAGCAATAAATTTAATTGTTATAGTTTAGTAATGAAAGTTTTATAGCTGAGTTTCCACGCCCAGTACTTTTCAAAATTGGCCGGTTGCGACCCGTAGTGAAACATTCGGTATATAAAAAGTATATTTCTACCCTCTATTCCGTTTATGCTTTCTCCGTTTTTTGTCATTCTTTTGAAGTATTTTTTTATTCAGAAGCTTTGATCTTTATGTAATTGCCTTTTTATGGCACCCTATCATCTTCTGTTGGTCCTTTTTTGCATCAATTTTTGGTAAATTTTTTACATCAATGTCCAACGCAATTCTGGTTTCTGTCCCATGATTATCCACTTGGAATCTTTAACTCTCATTAATAAACTTCTCTTTCAATTTCAAGTTTTTCCTGAATAGGTACCCAAATTTTAATGTGCTGTTTTTTTATTTATTCTACACTATCTATATATATACTTTCGTTTGAAAAATTTTCACTATTTGTTTCCCACTAACTTAAATTTACCATCTACCTAGTACTATAGAATAAATCATACATTTTATGCAGATTTTTAAGTTGTCAATTTTCGTCTGACTATCTAATGTTTTTCTTTCAGGACAACAAGGCGATGGTTGCTCCGATGCCCTCTGGGGGCACTGCACCTCAACCAGGCGTGCGCATTAACATCCCCGATCTCGAGAAGAACAATCCATCGTCGCCAGCACCATCTAGACTAAAGTTTCGAAAACGCGTACGCTTACCACACGCGCTCAATGTTTTATTGAGTTTTCTAGGTAAGCAGATAAACGAAATCAATAATAAAACGTCTTATCAGAACACAGCTTTACGTTGTTGTCAATATCGAAGATTAATATGGCCGAATGAATGGTTTGGGAATATCTTCACATATATACAGGGTGTCTCAACTGTTTGAGGATATTGTCCCACTTTTATAGTTTTAGTTAATGATTTTCAAGAAACTATCAAGTTTGCATATCCATGAAAAAATCTTGCTATCTACACTATTTTAAATATATAAAGTGTCTCTAATTATACCGGGTGTTTCAGTTACTTGTTTGCGCGCTTCATTGCGCAGGAAAGCGCTTTCCAGTGGCCCAATGTTCCAATTTCGTAACCTTAAGAAGTGTGCATGGATAAGCTCCGTTAATAGTAATCGAATTACACTTTTTACTACCAGCTTTTGCAATAACATAGAAGTTACGTGTTATTAGAAGAACTTTCTCCAAGCCCGACTGACTCACTATATTAACAGAGAATCTAAGGAAATTCACACAGTAAAGTCGGCAACGTCTAGGTGGAATATTCAGTATGATTTCGGTTTCCTGGTTGACTTGACTAGCCGCTTCGTCCTCATTTCGTATCGGACAGTGTTAGTTGTTTTTTCGCTTCATCATTTCATTCACAGTATTCCAGTAGTCTCAGGATGTAATTTGCCCGTTATTAACATCAACATACTGATTTTGAAGCGTAATCGTGACGATCAAACCAAACACTCCACGTAAGACGTGATTATAATGTTTGCACTTCGAAATGGATTACTTTTACGCAGCATTATTTAGTTTTCTATTTGAGAAAACAGTTTTAGACAAATTTATCTTTTGCTAAATTTTCAAATAGGTAGATAAGATATGATACAATGGCGGTGCTTGTGTCATTTTGAGTCCCTTCGCATGTTAGTTTTTTTATTTTTTTTCTTAAAACCCACTTTAAATTAAGCCAAAGAACACTCACACAGTTAGAAAAATTACCATTTTCAGGCTAAATTTCGAGCGATGTTGCCAAACTGTGCAGAAGGTTTTAAGTTAGGGAAAATTGTTTCCTTAGATACCTAGGTGCATTTTTGAAAGTAAAATAATTGGAAATGAAAAATGAGGAGAAATTGCAAACATTCTTATTTTTAAAGCTTATACATATTTGGTTGCATTCGAGATCACAAGAATGAAAGTTGATATTGCGTATACCGGGTAACTTTATGTAAAAAATCGGACTTGGACTTTGCTTTGGGTTCTAGCATGTGAAAATATTGGTTAAATGTATACCTAATAATTAATGCAATATATTTAATAAAAAAAACATTACATTGATAATATACCTGGGATATTCATATAATTGGTTGCAAAAAAAACCTTTCAAAAAAGCAAGAATTAAGTTCTAAAATTTTCTCCTAAACTTTGCAAATACACCGCCCTTGTGGATACAATCGCATGGGCTTGAAAAGTTTTGCCCCTTATGAAAACTTTTATATTCAAATAATAATCTTGAATCGGGCCACAAATTTAGTTATCCAGTTTGGAACGTGACTGGAATCATTAGTCCTTTTAACGTGGATTGATATTTTGATGGAGTGTGGCTTATCTTTGAAAACACTTAACGTATTTAGTGTGCAAGTGATTGACTAATTCAAATAATATTGTTTAAATATTTCACAAAGGATCAAATTTCAAAAAGGTTTCTGTTCAACATGAGCATTCACATTCTGTAAAAGGTATTGGAGTATTATTTTGAAAAAATGTACTTATCAGTAAGCATTAGAATACATATTTATCTAGTTCAACACATTTCACACATCTAGTTTACCTACACTTATGTTTAAGCTATATTTACGTCTGTAACCTATCCATTAGAACTGCTTTAATAGATATCTAATCAACAAACTGATTAAAAAAAATTATCGATATGTACTTAAAACAGCCAATCAAGTTCTCTGATAATGGAAAAATTACCACTTGTTAACCTGCTTTAACAAACTGACTAAACATTTAACAAATAGTTGTAGTTACTCTATGTGTATGATCGTTCCAAAAATGTTTTTTGCAGGGTGTTAACTCGGAAAAGTGAAGTTTAGTATGAAACTCTACAGATTTCCCAGCTGTAAGTTTTATGGGGTGTAATTTTGCTTTGTTGAACTATTTTTGCTATAGAATTGGATTAGAATTGTGATGTTTTTCTGTCGTCCTAAGTCAAAATTGAGATCAATGATATACCTACATTTTCTTAAAAAGGAACTAGAAAGTGATAGGGAAACTAACTTTAACTGAACTGAAATATTGTCCAAAGAAACTGTTTGATTTGGGACAGTAGATTGTTTTACTCCTTCATATATATGTATGCTGAAGTATAAAATAAAAATATTCTTTTCAGTTTTATCCATAATAATCCTGTTGGAACTGGGATTCATTCCGGCAACAAATACTGGCTTTTACTGCAAGGATTCGTCGTTATCCTTCAAATTTACCGGAGACACCATCAGTGCAACCACTTTGCTGGTCAGCAACCTCTTGGTAGTTCCATTGCTGGTATTGTTCCTTAGCGAATATTTAAGGAACAGATCAGCGTCAAATATATGTTTAAGGGAAGTGTGGTATTATTACAAGGAATTTCTCATAGGGTAAGTAACTAGTTATAATATATTTAAAATCACAATATAAAAGTTTKTCAGACGCATAACATGAAGAAGGTTGAAAWMGATTTGTCGAAATCAGATAGAATTTTGGCGCAGGTTAAAGCATCTTCAATTGAAAGAACATTGGAAATAGTAAAAACAATAATGTTGAGAACAATAAAATGTGTATTAATATTAATTAGAAAAGAAGAAATATTTTTATTAGCTCGAACTAGAGAGTGTAAGATGCCCTGATAAAAAATACTACGAAAAATTTCTGTACACATATATCAAAAAGTATTTGAAACCTAGTAGACGGGGATTGTTTGTTCCAAAAAAAATACAATTTTCTGGCGTTTCCACACATTTTTTCATTAATTTGGACTTATTATGGTTACGAAGACTCACAAAATTGAAACCTATTCTTATGGTTTACAAATAACCAATTGAAAATAGCTAATAAATCTTAAGATTACATTTTGACTACATTTGATGGTGGAACAAAAAATATTTTGATTTTATTCATTCCTACGTGTTTAAAAAATGCTTAGGTTTTTTTAATTTTTGGGAGTTGTTCTAAAATGCTGGAAAAATGCAGTATCAAATTGTATCTAGTATACTTAGCATCTCCAGTAAAACCACATATATTTACATTTTCTTTATTTAAATTTTCTTAGAAACATAATTTATCCAATTTCTTTGGAAATTCGTGATTTTTAATTTTACGTTTTGCTTGTTTTTAGATGTGGTTTAGCGTTGGTTCTCACTGAAGTGGCAAAGGCCATAGTGGGTGAGCACAGGCCACACTTTTTTGATGTTTGCCGACCAAATTCGGCTGAAAATTGCACTGAAGGCCAATATGTGAGCACATATCAGTGCACTGTGACCAACTATAGTCACTATTTCATGGCAGATACATCAAGAAGTTTTCCAAGTGGACATTCATCGTTGAGTGTTTTTGTTGCAGTATTTTGTTCCGTAAGTAAAAAGTTGCTGAATTTTCGTATAATTGTCATTGAAGTTGTCAATTATCGCTTTTAATGGGAAAAAATCAATTTAATTTCATAGGATTTAAGTTTTAAAATGTGTTTACGATGTTTCGACAGTAAAGTTTACAATTTCRGAACGCGAAAACTGAAAGAATAATAGCTTTTTTACTCTCTTAACAAAATTATTTATTTTGTTGAAAGGTTTTTGATATTTTCGTTCATAATAACTATTAATTGGAAAACATTTTTCTTCAGTGGCACAATCAAAGGATTTCGGCTTTAGCAAGCTATCTTGAGGGTTTTCACAAGAAAAAAATTTAAATGACATAATTAGTAAGTACAAATTTACCTATCGACCAGGTTCAAAAGGTACAAGATTATTTGAAGTAATCAGACACTTTGCCAAAGAGCCCTAGGCGTAAATTATGTTTTATTATCTTCTATTTTCTGAGGAATTTGAATGAATACAATTGAAGTTATTTATTAAGTTATTTTTTAGCAAAGTTTTGAATCTGTTGCAAGTGTTTGTTCTTTTAATTATTTCCCGCTCTCTCTTTTTTAATCTCCTCATGTCCTTACATTGCCTGTCACTTAATCCAATTAATTTTTTTTTGCATTTTGGCGTTAAAAGATTTTTATTTTCGATAAGAATTAGAATATATCAACCATTTGAATTCAGTGAATTATTTAGATTTCTCGGCACATTTGAATTTAAAAAGTTATTTTTCATTTGTCTTTTAAAAATTAGTTATTATTTAAATATTCTGGAATTGGAACCGAACGTTACTCAATTGCGAAATAAGAAAAATATAAATAGCACTAATAGTTTTTTGTTGGAATAAAATTTCAGCTATTTTTTAAGCCGGTTATTCAAAAATCTGAAACTGTTTTTATTTGTTTTATTCTTTTGTTTTATTCAGTTGAAAGTTAAAAACAAATTAGTTGTTGCATTGAATTATTAAATAAATAATTGTATTTTGATTAGGATTCTTAAACGCGTTTATAATGATGAAATCTGAAGTCGAAAGTGAAAAGTCGAAACATTTTCCAATCTTGCTGTTGAAGGCAGATATTAATTATTAAGTTATTGTTATTCTAACTGCAAAGTGTGCAACCCTGCAGCAAATTAGTTGATTATTTTGCAATTTTTTCTGCGAAAAGTGATGAACCTTTCAATTTGATGAGAATATCACTTTTACTTCGCGTGTCCCATTCGAGCGGTCTTAACGTGGGGCCAAAAACAACGACGATTATCGCTTCAAAACAAAAACTAATCAAAATATTGCAATTAATAAATAAATTTATGTATAATGTAGATGGAATACAACTTGTAATGTTTGTTTGCAGTATTTGATTCAAGTGCGACTCGTCACTGTCCTAACTGGAGTAATTTTCAAGTACTTCTTCATCTCATGCCTGATGACATGGTCCCTGGTATGTTCCCTTACCCGAATCACCGATAAAAGACACCATTGGTGGGACGTGGCAGTGGGAATGTTGCTTGGAGTTTTAGTCGCCTTCTATTCCATCAGTATTATTCGCAAACAACTACATAGAAACAGTATTCCAAGAGTGGCAACATCTACGACAACGCTTATTGATGTTAAAAATAAAGACGCTAAAAGCGAAATTATTTAATTCCGGTTTACACGAGCTATTTAACTCATGCACCTAAGTTTAAGTGCAAGCAAAGCACATTGCATTGTAAAACGTAGGTACTGACGACTCACGGCTTGACTCACTAAAGCGCATCTGACTGCCGAAGAATTAGAGTGGCCTTAAGTAATTTTCATAATTATTCTATTTTGTACATATTCTTAACTGATAGGACGTATGTGAACGATTGTTTTTACGAAAATAACATACTTTCACACAAAAGTTTTTTGTGTTGAAATGTATTATTTATTGATTGCTTTTCTTCTGTACATAGTATTATTGTTGTGATCTGAATAAAGAATACTTTTATATTTTGTTTCAATATTTTCCTTATAACATTAAAGAGCATCCAAGTGTCGCAAAGGTAGTGGTTTGAGTGAGTTTCAGTAGGTATATTAATCTCAACGGTAAATGAAAAAAATATATTAAAAACTGAACTAATATTTACTGGTATTTCATGAAGTGGCCTTCTTCTTAAAATCACCATTTTTTTTCACCATTTTCTTGAATGTTCCATAGTTTCGTTCTTGTTTCTCTATTTCACCTAAAATGATTGATTAATATTTCCAGCTCCGTGTTATTGACTATTATCAACTTAGCACATAAAAATCAATCAATCAGTGAGAATTGAAAATTGTATTCCACATTATCGGACCTTAAAGCCGCAAAGTTCGTATTTTCCGAAAATTCCAGTTTTAAAAAAATATAAATTAAATACAAATTTTACCGACGTTTCTCGCTTAACCTTTGGCTGAATTGCAAATTGTCCAATGTTTGAACAGGGCTGATTTAAAAAAACCACATTTATCTAATTTATTATATAGTTTTTAGTTCTCTAATTCATTGCATAAAATTTGTGATAATTCGGCAAAAGCGCCCTAATAATAGTACTTATCCATCCCTAAGAAACCTACTCACATTATAATGCAAAAACTATTATTCAATGTAAAGATGTGCTAGCATGTAGACAAATTTCAACCGATTCTGAACAGTAACTAGAATAACATTAAATATGAATATATTTAAAAACACCGACCTGTATGAATCAGCACTAAAACTCGTGTAATTATTGCTTTACTTTAAATTTACTCAACATTTAAGATTGTGTTTAATCACTTAAATCTTATCATCTTATTATTATCTTGTTTAGATAACAATTATGAGTAAGGAAATGTGGTGGAAATCTACGATATGTTAGTTAAAATCGGTTGAATCAGAAGTAATAATCATATAATTGTGGTACGGTTACATGTAAATATAATATAATTTAGGCCGCACAATTATTTAATTTATTATTAGCTGTGAAGTGGTTGATGACCTATATTTGAAACTTTGAAGGTAAGTGTGATAACATGTACCAGACAAAGCTTCTTTCGAAATAAATCAATTTAAAAAGTAGTATGTGAAAATGATTATTAAAATCTCGAAAAACTATTTAAAAAATACTTTACACTAATACTTAAAATCTTGTGCAGTAAATGTATTTCATACATTAGGTCATTCATATTTTGAACTTAAAAAGCAATAGTTTAATTAACATAGATTAACAACATTTCATAGTCTGATAGTTTAATTAAAATTTGTTTAAATGACGATTGTAAACATCATTTTATCAAAAATGCGCGTTTTTTTCAAATACTCAAGCAAGATATTTGCATGAATGCCACATCTTTCTGATCTTCAACTTTAATTTAATTTGCAGGAAAAAATCTGATAATAATGCTATAATATAATAAATTACACATCCTATTCCGAATTTAAGTCACAATAATCACAATGGCTACCCGATTCGCCAAAGGCGAAGATCCAACGGAGATTTTACAATTTAACTTCTTGGATTCGGAAGGACGTATCACCAAGGAATCCATTAAATCGGCTTTAAAACCCCCATATCCTGCAAAGTATTATATAAATGTTCTTTTGATGGTTATAGGTAAGTCTTAAATGTAAATTTATCTGGGCTAATGTTAAATTTGCTACTAACCCGATATGTATGTTTGTACATTTAATTAATCTGCATCTTGAAACTGAACTGCGAAAATTATCAGTTCGAAGACTCAGTTTAGTTAAGTCATTACTCAATTCTGCTGATTTAATATCTCCGAACTTGAATAATAAGATGATTCAGCATTTAAACTCCTAAGGAAACGAAAATTAATTTTCCATAGAATGGATCTATGACGGTTTGCACTCAATTTAATATTTTGCAATTTTTTAATTTAGAAGATAACTCGTATCAGTTTTGTTTCGTCGTGTTGTTGTAAGCGCCAGAATAATATAAATTAATTAATAATTAATAAACACTCTGTACTAGTGGGTTGGCTTTCTTCTCTCTTGGTCTCATTTATACAAGGTGTTACGCTTTAATTTATTAATAATTGTTGTGTTTAATGCTAAATAATTGTGCCCCTGTATTCGCTCCACTTGAGGCAATAAAACAAAATAATAATTTTCTCCCGTTATTTTGTATGTGTTGTCAATATGAAAAATTTGGTGTGTGCGTTTCAAGCAGTAATATATTTCTAATTAAGCCACTGGAATAGAAGAAGCTTTATTTCTTATGTCAAAAGTTACAAAAATCTGCAGTGTGAAACTTAGAAAAAACCGTGAATCATGAAATGAAAAAACAAAAAAACTATGAGAATATAGAAAAAATAATATTTTTAATTTGAGAGTTATTTTTCGAATATAATGTTTATTACAGGTAATTTTTTCACAAATACATTTTACAACTGTAACTGGAAACTTGGTAAATTTCTGAAAATTAATCTTAAAAAAATATCGGTGAATGTCACTTTCCTGGTCTGTTAGGAAGAATAATCCAATTAAATGTCGGATGAAAACGCCACATCAAATATTTAAGAAATATTTGTTTATAGTGCGACCTGAACTGTCTTACCAAACGCGGATTATCTTGTGCTCAAACATGTGCCTCCCTGGAGTTACACACAATTTATCAGAAAAATTTATGTTCCTAAGACTTCTTCAGGTTTGATGATTCGATCGACTAAAATTTAACCGTGAAATGTAGTATTCTGGCGACGATTCTTTCTATATATGGAAAGGTACACATTTGCTCAGCTCGACCCTGCATTTTCAGTTGGCTCAATTTATAAATTGGAATAGCAAATTGTAGTCCCATTAAATGTTTTTATATTTCCTCGAGCGAAAAATATGGCCTAAGTAAAACACCCTGTATAAATGAAGTAAATGTTACTGACCAAGTAAAGATGAATGGCTTTCCTGCTGCGAAGTGACCAACAAGACAAATATAATTACCAATGCATCACCCTGTATATAAAACATTACTTGATAAACCCTGATTTTTTGGTAAGTTTTTACAGAACCTGAGGTATTTTCGTCACACTCTTATCTTTGTCCTAGAAAAGCCCGTTTGTTAGTTTACGATTGCAGAATTCATTTATCTTTTTCTAAATCATCTTGAATGTTTTTTTTACAAACTTCTTTTTGAGTATTTCGCCTCAAAAATTTTTGTCTTTAAAAAAGACAGAATTTACTCACGTCTTTTATTACAGATTGATAAATAGTGCTCCTATTTCGCAATAAGAACGAATTATTTATCAAAAAGTAATCAAGAACT
>NW_026018814.1:4362813-4366262 GCF_020466585.1 Dendroctonus ponderosae
AAAACCGATTAATATTTTTCAGAAAGATTTCAATTTGTATCTTATAAAAATCATTAGAAATTTTCAGCTTTACTCGTATTTCTTCTTTGGAACTATGGTATCATACAGGGAACGAAACTGGGATTCTTCTGCAATGATCCTTTATTTTCCCACAAATACCGGGGGGATACAGTAATGCCCTGGATGTTAGGTGTGGCACTGGGCATTATGCTACCAGGCTTGTATCTTACAGTAGAATGGATTAGGCAAAGCAATTTCGAGGCTGTATTCAGCATAGAGCACATTTTTGAATTCTATGTATATTTCAAGCATTATATGATTGGGCTTGTAATTGTTGCAGGAGTCACAGAATTAGGTAAGCAAATCACTTGAGTAACTCTTCTTATTCATCCCATTCAACACATTAAATTGATGGTTTTTATCAACCATCTCATCATTTAATCTCACTGCTTAATTGAATGGTTAACTTCACTACTAGTCTTACATACACGTAAAACATTTTGTTCATTAGGTTTCAGCATTGTTTTTCTGTCAGCAACAAAACCACAAAAAAGTTCTTGAAAAATTGATTATGATGAGATCACTAAAAAGCAGTTACGTAAGGTCGAAAGTCAGTAAACCCCGTTTGAATGAGCTGTTGAAAAATAGTCAAGCAAAAATGCGCAAAATTAAATTAAAACCTTAGGTGAAAAAAATATTTTTATTTTTTCTTGTGTCGGACTTGATTCATCTTGTCGAATGAGCAAAGCGCCAACAATGTAGATATAATTATACAAAACATAATTTTTTTTAAGTCTCAGTTAATCACTTTTACAGAGTTCGAAAAATTAGACAGTCCTAATTTGTGCCTTGGGATAATATAAAAATAAATTAATAAAATACGCCTTTGCGATTATTATAAAACTACCTAATAACAAATAGCTAAGTCGGATTAGCTGAATTTTTTTAAACCGATCTCAACAAATTTTCTTGGAATCACTTTGGCTTGACAATGTGATGCTATTGATCTAGTCACTTTATGCGGCAGGTTTGCGGTATTTTTACCTCAGAATGTAAAACAATTCCCACATAATACTATAGTGAATTATTGTGACAGTGTATAGACCAAATATTGTTAATAGGGATTTTCTACTTGTGTTTGATGCGTCTAAAAGTGTTCCTCATCTTAATATAGTCGAAGTAACTTCAGCTAAAATTCGTGTGTTTATTAAAAAGTATATTGCACACGGCAAAAATATAATGTGGTTCCTGAACTCGCAATTTTTGCTGAAATGTTTCTTTTCTTGAAATTCATGTTAAATGCGATCTTTTAAAAAATGCCTTTCTAAGCTAATTCCAAACGTTTGCAATTAAGTAAAGATAGACTTTAGCTTTTGAACCCGAAAGTCAAATTTGGTACTTTCTCAGTCGATATCTAGATTTAGCAGCTGAACCATTTTTTGACTAAATATATCATATTGATTTAGACCATTGAACATTTCTGATCTGAAGTATAATTTTTTCAAACTCAAACTACTGATCATTAGGCCTCATTGACCATTTCAATAAAACAGATTTAAAATATTATTGCATTGAGTGCGAAGTTTGGTCCCTCAAGAAAAACTTCAAAGTTAAATAGTTGTTAGTTTTAACAGAAATCGATTAGACTGTTTGCAACGTTTATAGTTTAGCAAACAAATCGATGGTTTGATTAGGATTTGGGATAAAAAGTGATGCTCAAACTTATCTCAGAACCAGTTAAAAATATCTACTCAGTCGTAACGACCTCTTAGATAGAGCATTTTAAAACGATAATTAGGTTTTATCAGAAAATATTTTACTTTGCCAACTTTGACGCAGAAATAAGTCCTAAGAGCAAAGTTCATAATTTAACACATTGCCTATGAGTTACTTTTGCAAAAATAATTATTACTGCTAATCGATTGCCATTAGTGGTCAATGACGACTTTGTAAAATTAGGAATAGAGCGACAACCTTGACTGGGTTTAATTGCTCAATAACGTGGGTCTTAAAATGTATAAACTATTTTTCCATTTAGCTGGAAAACGGGGACTAAATTAAACAACGTTTTATAGAGCATATAGCTGCAACATGAGCCAAGACATTATGCATAACTGATCCACACTCCTAGAACGAACTTAGATAATGTATTATCGCATTAAGTTAGTCTAAAGTGCTGGCATTTGTGCACGATATTGCAGACGCTAAATGATAATGCAACTCGTAATTTCTCCCGACGATTAATCCCATCTCCCTGCTTAGTATATACTCAATGTATTTCCCAACAACCAGCAGCAAAATATACTAATCTAGGACTTCCACTGTAACGGCAGCTGCTCTAAATTTGGACTCTCAGCTATTAATAAGGCTATTTTGTTTCCCGTCTGCATGATAAATGGCCTTATCAACCTAAGTTTCGATTTTTTCAGCAAAAACCATAGTAGGGGAGCACAGGCCCCATTTTTTCGACACTTGCAGGCCGGATACGAATCTCAATTGCACCAATGGAACGTACATCTTCGACTACACCTGTACTAATAAAAATGTTGCAATGCTGGATTGGGTTGATGCTTCCAGATCGTTTCCTAGTGGACATTCATCGATCAGTTGGTTCACAGCTATTTTCTGTGCAGTGAGTACAATTCAACATTGAGTTTTATAGAATATTTCCTTCGTATGATAATCTGCCCGTTTGAAGTGTGTAATTATCGAAAAATTACAGCAGTAATTGCACTGTGTGCAATTATCACTCAACGATAATTGCATTGTTTATAAAAACTATTTTACAGGTGTCTTTTCATGTTGAATTAGACATCAAATGTCTTCCTGACATACCTAAGATATTCAAATTAAATTTAATAAACATAGTAAGTAATAAAATTTAAAGGGGAATAAAATATAATAGAAATAAACTGAATCCACATTTACTTTGTTTTCTCAGGATATATTCGGGGGTAATTGCACAAGTGCTTCAAAATTATCGATAATTTTGCATGAAAGCTTGTTGCCTAAAAACTGCATGAGTTTATTTTCATATTGTGGCGAAAAAGCCCGACTCCGAAGGACGACGGCTTTTTCGTTTCAATGTGAAAATAAACGAAAGCAGTTTTTACATGACAACAAGCTCGAATGCAAAATTATCTGTTTATTTTGATGCACGAGTGTAATTTTTATGAATATTTCCTGAGTAAACAACGTTAATGTGGATTAATTTTATTTCTATTATATTTTATTACACTTTTAATTTTATTACTTGTGGGTTTTAAATATAATTTGAATATCTTAGGTATGTCAGGAAGACATTTTATGTCTAATTCAACATGAAAAGACACCTGTCAAATATTTTTTGTAAACAATGCAATTATCGTTGAGTGATAATTGCACACTGTGCAATTACCGCTGTAATTTTTCGATAATTGCACACTTTAAACGGACAGATTATCATACGA
>NW_026018814.1:4367261-4389852 GCF_020466585.1 Dendroctonus ponderosae
TAAGTGCCTCATTTTCAAATTTTGCTTTCTGGATCAAAACTACTAGAATTTCGTCACTCAAGCTGTTATGACTGAACCGAATTTTCAATTCTCGATCCAACGACGATAGAAAGGAATTCTGTCGCTCAAATGGTTCTTGAGAAACTTCGGAAAACGCAGCGTCAAGTTTGACTGAATTTTGCGGCTCAAATAAACCCTGCAAATCTAAAACTTCGTCAAATGATGACTTTTTTTAGAACACTGCCAAGATTTCAATATTGATGGTTCATTTTCTAAAACGGCCAATGAGCGTTCTTGTTTATTTTGCTTTCTAAAAGCGAGCAAAAACGGGACGGAAAACCTGAAATTTTGGTATAATCTTGCACCTAAATGGTCTGATATTCAAATCTGGCTTTCTGGGTCAAAATTATTCGAATTTTCGAATTCAAAATAAACTTGTTCAATCAAAAAATTAATGTGAATGAATTTAAAAAAGAATATTTCTGATTAATATCAAACATCTATTTGCAAATAACGATATTTGCATTAATTGCAGATAAACGAAATGGAGTAATTATAATTTAAACTTTTAAATAATTAAAAAATAAAGACATATGCAGTTTGTTAAAAAATCCAGGACACATGAATATGTGGACGTAAGTTGGAACCATATGGAAAACTTTTTGTCCATTCCAGTTCCAAAGTTTCTAAAATGTATTTTTCATTGAAAAAGTCCAGTTACAATGAGACCGCGCTGTTGAGGGCTCGGAAACAGATAGAACCCAGATCGAAAAAACGCCTTTTCTACCATTTGCTGGGAATAATTGTCATCTACTTGGTTTGAAAGTTTAACTTTAATCCCACTGGCGTTTGGGGGTTTAACTTCCACTTGAGTTTCTCCTTTGCTGAGGTCTATCAAACATGTATTCTAAACGTCCTCTACCAAAAGCAAAAATGTATCCCCACAAAAACTTGACAAAGCAAATTCAGCTTTACGCTCTCAAACATTGTAGGAAAAAACCACTCGCCAAAAAACTCTGTACTTTGACCAATTGCAACAATTTTCCAAAAAGCTTGGGATAGACTATAACATAATTTCCTTGTATTCCAGGTGGCCGGTCCTAGCAGGCAGCTATTGATAACGGGCAAACCAGAATACTTAGGCCAACTGCTAGCTTCACTTGCTGTTTCTCTGGGCCCTCTAGCTTCTGGTCTAGGGAAAGGCTACAGTTCGCCAGCCATTGCTTCCCTGCTACAACGAGATGCAAAGGCCTTTGATCTAAATGGCCAACAGGCTTCCTGGTTGGCCTCTTTGAGTCTCCTGGGGGCCCTCTTCGGAGCCCCCCTGGGGGGCGTAGCTGTCAAATGGGGCAGGAAGCGAGCTCTCCTGATGGCTGGAGCTCCATTGTCACTATGCTGGATTCTGACCGGGTTTGCGTTCAGCGTCGAGGTGCGATTGCCACTTGTTCTTAGCTGCCGGTTTTTTACTCAGTTTATGCAATTTTAGATAATGTGCTTTGCAGCCTTCACTAGCGGGTTTCTCGTCGCCATCGTCCAACTGGCTGCTCAAATGTATGTAAGTGAAATTGCAGCTCCTTCCATTAGAGGAGGGCTGAGCGCCCTGCTGAAAATATCAGGCCATGCGGGCTCCCTAGTTGCGTTCGCTGCTGGGGCTTTTCTGGATTGGCGGCAACTCGCAGGGCTGATTTCCTTTGCTCCAGCTGCCATGTGTCTGGCAATGCTGCGGATTCCTGAAAGTCCTGGCTGGCTGGTCCTTAAAGGCTATGACTCGGAGGCTGAAAAGGCCTTGAGGTGGCTGCGAGGTGATAGCGCGGACCTGCAGTTAGAACTTTCTATCCTACAAACTCACATCATGAGCAAGCGCATTTCCAGCAGTCCGAAGTTGCTCTTGCAAACGTTGAGAACCCCAGCTTTAATCAGCTGCGGTTTGATGTTCTTTCAGCGCTTCTCTGGGGCTCACGCCTTCCACTTCTATGTAGTGAGTGTTTTTAAGGAGACCTTTGGCGGAACGAATCCTCACACTGCTGCTGTTGCTGTCGCTGTTGTTCAGCTACTGTCCGCGCTTCTTTCGGGGCTGTTGGTCGACAGCGCCGGCAGGCTGCCCTTATTGGTAGCCTCCAGCGTGCTTATGTCTTTGGCTCTCGCTTCGTTCGGTTCTTTTGCCTACTACAAAGAAGCCAACCCCAAATCGGTAACCAATCTGGACTGGATTCCATTGCTCTGTGTCCTAGTTTTCACAGTCGCCTTCTCCTTAGGGATAAGTCCAATTTCCTGGCTGTTGGTCAGCGAATTGTTTTCGCTCGAACATCGCGGCTTGGGAACAGCTCTGGCTACCGGATTCAGTTACTTGTGCGCCTTTGTAGGAGTGAAGACGTTTGTAGATTTTCGTGAATGGCTCGGTCTGTATGGAGCCTTTTGGCTCTATGCCTTTATATCAGTATGCGGTCTCTGTTTCGTGGTTTGTTGCGTCCCAGAAACCAAAGGCCGAGATCTGACCGAAATTGACACGGTCAGCTGACCCAATCCAAGGAGACAACTGCGCAAAGTATCCGTTAACGTGGTTGAACGGTACTGCTAGGACAGTTGTTTCCAAACATTTACAATTTATTAGCATTGACAATAATAAAGGCAGTTGATTCTGCGGTTGGAAAAATTGTTCCAAACACACAGCTCAAAAAGGCCGAATCAATTAATACGATTTCCATTGACAATAATGCGTTCAATAATGTTAGCTGAGTTGTAGCTAAGTTTTACTCCATCGTTACTCTTGTATTACTCCAACGGAGTTAACGGGCAACACTTTTCATCGAACTTGAAACTATGAGCGGTAGAGATAATTTTCAAAATAGGATGGTTCAAAAATGTGCAAGTCCTTGCTTATACAGAGTGAGGCGTAGAGGAAAATTGTATTTTCCTATTTTTTCCAGTTTTTAACGAAATCAAAACTTTCAAAATCAAAAATGACTTTATCTGAAAACTAGTAGTTTCCTAGTTAATAGTTTTGTGATAGAAATCCGATAAATTGGGCAAAATTGGGGAGAACGTGAAAGTTTGATCACTTCTGCGATCAAACGCTAAGCAAGTGTCCTGACTTCTAGAATATGATGGAAATTTTGAAATGCTTCCCATGAAACAGGGTGATTTTCTTTGAATGTTTTGCAGATGAATCTCTGAAACTACAACGGAGACGAAACGATGAAAATTGGCCTCCACAAACAGTTTTGAGTAATGGATCTGCACAATACTTTTACTCTCTTTCAGACAATTTATTCTGATTTCCATTTACACTTTCCCGGGCTTGAAGTTGCTTGACTGAATTCAGCTGCCTACAAAATGTTGTTTTTAGTTCAGTTCTTTGCCTGTTTGCACTGCCTTACATCTATTTTCACGTTTTATGAAGAGATATATACAAAAATCTTATCGAATATTGCCGATAAGCATCGTGACGCGACTATATCGCTTATGAAATTCAGCGTTTACTTCAGCTAGATACAAAATGCCTTTTCAATTCTTTTCCAGAGATGAAAATCAATATCTTCAATTTCAATGAAAAGAATTGATTTTTACCTGTGGTGACTAATGGAAAATGCATTTTGTCGCCACCTGAAGTAAAGACTGCTCTCCCTAAACGCCTCAACTTGCCTCATATTACTTTTATTCAGTTGGCGACAAAACACATTTTCATTTTTTTTTTACCTCTCTCCGTATATATTTTCATCATCACTTTATCCCTAGCAAGCGATAGAAAAGGCGTTTTCCCGATTGCGCCTGTTTCCGAGCCGTCAACAGGGTGCCTTAATTGCAAGAAAAGTTTTTCAATCAAAAATATCTTTTAGAAAAAAGTTTCAATTTAGAATTTTTTAACACACTGTATATGCGCTCGGCTGCAAAAAACTAATTTAAATTCAGTTTTTCAGTAGAGATACTGACTTTATTCTCTGTTCAGCAAAAGAGAGGTGTGTAGGACTAAACCTTATTAATATTAATAAAACGACAATCATGTGCTTAAAAATTGAGAAGGATAAATTATATTTAATTCATTTCGTTTATCTGCAATTAATAAAAATATCGTTATATGCAAATGAATGTTTGATATTAATAGGAAATATCCGTTTTTAAATTGTATTAAAATTAAGTTGTTGTTGATTGAACTAGTTTATTTTGAATTCGGAAATTTGAGTGGTTTTGACTCAGAAAGCGAATGTTTTCCATCCCATTTTTGCTCATTTCTCTAACGTAAAATGACCGAGAACATTGTTACGTCATTCTAGAGAGAACTAAATTGCCTTTTTAGAAAGTGAACCATCGATAAGAAAATGCTGTTTTTCGTTTTTATTTTTCACAGTTTTCTTAAAAACGTCTTGTTGTCAAGAAGTTCTGGATTCGCGTGTTATTTTTTTGAGTTGCAAAATCGACTCAAACATGACGCTGATTTTTCAGGAATTTCTCAATAACCATTTGAGCCACAGAATTCGTTTTGGCATCGTTGGATAGAGAAATAATCAAATATTTGGTACAGGACTAAACGTACAAAAATCATCAAAAACTAAAAAATTATACTATGCTAAGGATCATAACTACAACTGCAGAATATTTTCGAAAGTTCAAAAAATGTCCAGAAATTAATTATAAAGTAAAATGGCACGTTAAATTTACTTTCCTATATTTTATTGATTTAACAGAGCATAGGAAAATATCGAATTTACACAAAAAGTCAGGATTGAGAAAATAACCGGATTTTCTACTTAAAAGGCGTGTTCGTATGAACTAAAGGCGTTTCTGAGACTAAAGATTTCTCATCTTGAATGAATTCACTATACGTTTGCTAATATATTCCGGGGCGCTAAACTGTTTATATGATAATAAGTAAAAACATAAAATAACAAGAAATGTTACCAGAAGAGAATTTAAGAAAATTGACTAGTCAGTTCAAGTGACTTTCCAACAACAACTCCCAAGTAACTTTCCCCGATATATTGTAAAATATTAAAGCAAACTGAAATATTTTTGAACCATCGTGTTATTAGTTGAGTTAGGTAACAGCTCAAACGCTTAAATTTCCACATTTCTTGATCTGGCTGAAAATATTTTCACTGTTATGAATGGTGCTTTGATCATACCACATAATATTGTTAACATTCTCAACAGCTACCAGGGAATGACTAAATGTAGACTGTCTAGATTACCTCAAAAGCTTAGTACTTAGGCGCTACCTAGTGATATATATATAGACACTCGTCGCTTGCTCAACTTAGGCTATAAATGTACCGTAACTGATTTCCTACTTAGATGTTCTAATGTTATGTCAATTATGTGCAAGATAGCCCAGAAAAATGTTAATTTAACTGTATAAGTTGGATTTCAGCATTATTTGGATACTTTCATTGCGTTAGATTTAGAGTATTGAGAACGCGTTTGGGTCAATTTGCTATTTTAGATGATGTTCCATATCGTAGCATATGTTTTGGTAGATGCAAACAAAAGAGCTGCAGAAAGGAACAGGATATTTAGATGGCGCAAAATAGTGTACAAAGTGTTCAAGTCGATATTATTTCATGAAACGTTAGCAATACAGCCAGCACTATTTTAACTTAGAACCGGCTAATTTTACAAGCGCATCCAATCAAGAAAGCGTCAGGAAATGGACAATCGGATTTTGAAATAAAGTTTTTACAATTGAATAACTCAATGTTTAGGTACCAGTGGATTTCTCTATAGCAAACATAAATGTATAGTTTTTTATTTTTTCAAATACAGATCACCATTTTCAAAAATTTTGTTTGCTTTTTTACTGTTAAAACAGTATTATTTTAATTGAGAATAGTTGATTTTCAAGGCACACATAAACATAAAATAAATATAGAGTATATTAAACCAGAAATTTCAAATGTATTTAGGCTTCAGTCAACTTTAATAAAAATTAATATATTTACATTCGCTTGGTGATTTAAAATGAAACTTAGTGTTAAAATTATACTTCCAGTACAAAAACATTAATGCAGAAATGTTCTACTGTTCTAAAAGCATTTACAACTTGTGTTTATCTCAACTGTCTTCTTTCCAATCAGATAACTGCTAATTAGTAGATAAATACTAATTGAATGAAAAATTAAAATCTTATTAATAATTTTATAACAGTTTATCATATTCCATGGTTAATGATTTTGAATTTATTTCATTCATGGTTAAACATTATTCGTGATTATATTCTGAAAGATAACGACGATGGATAAAACTATTTAAAAAAGGTGTTTAGAATTGAAAATATTAAAAAAATGATTAGTTTTTTGAAGAAAATTCTAATTAAAAATATAATTTTAGCGACAAATTAAAAATAACCAACCTTGAATAAAAAGACGGTCCCTGCAGTTGTTGTAGACTTGCGAATGTCTAACAATAAAAATCAAAACCGTATTTTGCCAAAAATCTCTAGAATTAGCACTGATGGTCTTTAGTCCTTGAATAGTCTTTGTTCCAGAATCTGTATTTTTTATTTCAAATTATTATCCTCAGTTTTTTCAACATTTTCTAAGTATCGTTAGTTTTAATGCAAAATTATGTGCAACAGAAACTAAGGAAAATATGATTTCCAATATAAAAAATTAGATTAATGAGCCAAAATATAACAATAGTTTTTCGAAATATCTGTTTTTATAGGATCCGAACGGAAAAAATTAAAATATGCAGATTGTTGCCAAAAAGCAACTCTAGTCGAACTCCACATGGTTTCAGTCAAATGAACTCAAACGCTTTGTATATTGTATATACATATGTATATGGCTTTTTTAACAATAATCTCTTCGCTAATTCATTATTTGCATATTATTTTGCGCCTATCTGAAAAATCTGAACAGCTCGTTGTTTTTTGCCAAACTTTCATTAATTTATGAGATTATGAACTGTGATAGACTAGCACAATACATATTAGAAGTCTTCAAAAATACTTATGACAGAAATATACATATAATAAATTATATAAAAAAATGGTATACATATAGTGTTATATGCTAAGTGGGGTGGGTTTTATTCACTTGTGTTGGTGCCCACCAGGATCGAAAAGAATATGGTTAAAAGTTAATCACTTTATGAACTAATCAATCAATATCATTAAAAAAATGTGAAATTACAAAAATGACAGTGCGGTCCATTACAACACAATCCCATGCTTTGGAGAGTTTATATCGTTCTTAGAGTTAAGATGTATTTACGACGAAAAACTCACTTAAGCTATAACTTCAAGGCGATAGTAAAAAGTTCCAACCTTTTGAAAAAATGGAGGATTTTTAATTGGAATTATTCCAGAATGAGCTTTTAAAAATAGCATAAGCCAATTTAAAAAAAATGGGTTTCCACTCAAACTGTTTTAAATTAAAAGGCACCAACAGTTAAAATCATGTATTAAACTCTTAATTGTAATAAAACTTGTTTTTTTTAGTAAAAGAAGGAAATATGTAAAACTCATAAAATAATCTAGTGTAATTTTTAACACTCAATTGAATTACCTCAAAATTATTCAATAAATTTCAAAATTAAAAATTATGAACTTACATAAAAAAAGTGTTAGTAAATTAAGGCATCGGCCATCAACTTTGGATAATTTATTTGAATCAGATTAAAAATTCAGATACATTATTACGGTCATCTAGGCATTGAAATTATAGCTTCCATCTGAAATTAAACCTATTCACTCCCTTTAAAATTTACATATCTTCACTAAGAATAAAGGCAGTTAATGTGAGAATGTTATTGTTAGAACCAGGTGTTGCTGACAAACCTAATAAAATTAACTGACATTGTTTCGATTTTCCATTAATCAAATCGAGGAAATTTGACAATAAATTTCAGCAATTTCTCGTGGTTCAATGACATTCAATCTCTTTATAGCCTTTAACTAAAGCAGAACAACATTCCGGCCTAGTTATAGCTTTTAAATATTCCAGGAAACCAGGAGGACTATTAATATACTCGTATTTTATAGCGTGCTTTAAAACACAAAGCTTTAACTGTAAAAATTACTTTGCGGAAAACGATAACGTTTAGTAATTAAAAACGTTCTCAAATTTAACGTTTCAAATCTAATAGCGGTTTTGAGAGTATTAAGCCAGAAAGTTCATGTTTATTTTAACAACCAGTAGCGTGGCAAGGATGAATGTTTAAATTAATGCACAAAAAGTCTATCCACTGGTCAATAATATATTTTTAAGTTATATGTTGGCTTAAAATGTTTGCTAGATTTGCTTCAAGCTTTTGTCATTTTTGCTTCGTAAACTAATAAATTGACAAATTTAATATTTAGACTTTCGACGGTCTAAGAAATATATTTGCTCCAATGCAAGTGAATTAGTTAATTGCCCAAACCGGAGAGCACATTAAAAGTTTTTCACTGCTTCTTAGTTCCTTCGGAATCCAATTTTCATTGTCAAGAGTTGGACTGTAATTCCTTGAGAAATTCATAGGATTTTGGCATATTCATGGATATTAGATAACAAAATTATATTTACTTCTTTTCTGCATTTCGGTTTACTTGTATTAAATTTATGTATTTAGAATATTTTCAATGTATATTGGCCTTATTTAACCCACATAAACCCATAAAAATATTGTTCTTTCGCTATCCTGGTCTCACCCGCACTTCATAGTTGTTAATCTTCAAAATTAGTTCTTCAGCATATTTTATCTAGCAGATAAAAACATCGTCCAAATCAACTGTAGTAAACCGATCGTTTTCATCGACAATCAATTCAAACCGATCGAATTCAAATTTCAAATTAAATTAATTTTATTTTCACATTTTCAAAGTAAAAAACAAACAGCGAACCTTCTGATGCAAAAATTTCACTTTTGATTTATTATGGTTGGATCACTTTTTCATTAGTTCGAATATTCATTTGCAATTAAAAAAAACTACAAATGACAACAATTTTAGTAATGATTAATGGTCTTAAATTCTATATGCAATTTTTGGCAAACAGGAGGCAACAATCAGGGAATACCGAGGCCATAAATATTAAATTGCAATATAATATTTAAAAATGATAAATAGATTAAAGTTGGGAATAGAAGAGTGGAAAGTTGTGAAATAACATATTAAAAAAAATCAAGCAAGAAACTCAACACCCCAAAAATTACCATAATAGCATTGAAACAAATAGCCTTTCAGATGCCAATCAAAACAGTTGAAAACGAGAAAAAAATTAAAATTCCAAGCAGAATTTGTCAATCACATTTATCCACTAATTAAAAAGAATTATAAAAGGATTTTTGGCCAACGGATGTTGATGTGAGGGTCGCATTTAACTTCCACCCTGGTGCCGCACTGGGTTTATAGGAATCGTTCGTAATTCAAGTTTAGTACGCAATAAAGATTTTGCGTTCATCCCTAATTAAATACGGGCTGAGGATATTTTAATTAAAACTTGAAAATTATTTACAATAGATATTTTGTGCGGCTCGGTAAGCAATTAAGGGCCGCTTTGGCTTGTTTAATTTTAATCTCGAGCCTGGGTGGTTTGTTTTTATTAGTCCGTGAAACCGAAATTGTCAAAGAAAAAGCTGTAATCCGACGACTAACGTGCTTTGTTCACTGTTTTTCTTTTGGTTGAGACCTTTCCGGGTGCTGTTTATTGAAATATGTTACTTAGTTTGCCTTCTCATTAATCACAGAGCCCAAATTAATTTGGCCCGAACTGATTCATGATCACAGTTACACAGGGTGTTTTAGAACATATGCTCTAAGTTTTTAATTATAATCAAGGTGGTTAATAGAAGAATTATGAACGAATGTGTTATAGGGGGCACGTTGATCCTCTTCAAAAATAAAAAAAATAAAAATTATTCATGTTACTACAAGGGACGGACAAACGGGTTTTATGCAGATCTCGACTAAAGACGCTAATCGGGGATCGGGAAAAGTTGTGATCGGTCTATAAAATTTTATTCAATCGCCAGAAGAAGTGTAAAGAAAGCAACATTCTATTATTGTTAACTTTTGCCACGATTTGCTTCTACCAATTTTTAATTTTTAAAGGTGTTTTTAAAGTTTTTATGATAAAGCGAGAAAATGCTACCACAGTATCGCATTTTTATTATCCAATAAAAAAGTTAAAAAAGGTTAAAAGCGAAAAATTTACGAAAATGTATAGGCAACTTTAAAATTTGCGCTTTAAGCGCCTTCTGAAATAAATATGTACACATTTTCATTGCAATATGCATTATTTTGGAATGGGTCAATTTTAGGGAGCGCTTATTCCAGTTGAAAATTCAAACTCATTTAAAAAATTGCAAATGCATTTTAGTACATTTAGCTCTAAAAAAAACCCAAGTAGACGTTGGTGTTAGTCGCAAAAATATTTTTAATCCACTCTTAACCTGGCCACATTGTAGAAAAAGATAAACATGTTTAATATTATGTTCAAATTTTAATGTTTCTAAGATATTTTAAGTTGTTGGTTCAATATTTTCTAAAACCTTTGAAACAGGACAAGAGTCGTTTTAAATGGTATTGAAAAGTTCTGTGCGAAAAACTGCTCAAATAGATTCAAACCCAAGCCTAATTTAAATATTTTTTTTGTTAATAGTATTATTTATTGATCAATAAATCTCATTATTTTTATTACTTTTGAATTCATTGTAGTTTGTCTAGACATTTTTTAAGTCATTAAAATATATCAAAACCGAAAACAGAAATTTCTCGTCTTGAAAACAGCAAACGTGTTTTGTCGTAAACTAGAACATTGCTAAATGTAATAAAATAACGTCTTTACTGTTCCTTAAGACCCCTTTAAGTGGAACAATAAAATAAAACGCTTCCTATTAATTACATTGTATTTCACGCAAATTGCATGGTGCATCGAAGTGTTCAGGCGAGGCTTAAATTGATCGTTTCGAATTCGAACTAAAATTTCATAGAACGTAAAGCAGATTCGGAAACAACATAAATCTTTAGTCGCTCTTTTATTATATGGAAACGTATAAGAAAATGCCGTTCAAATTTAATGTCGAGAGTTAATGGGATGTTGGATGTGCCCTGGCTTAAATTGAAACGACAATTCCAGCAAAAATGTTCAAATATTTATGCACAATTTATGGCTGAAAATTTTATGATTTTCCTTAATAATTCCAATTAAAAGCGCTTAACTTATCAAACTCCCTAATAAAAACTATTTTCATTCTTGCAAGTTACTGGTTGAAAATTAGCTAAAGTTTAGRCRAAAATGCGAATTTAACCACCTCYATTATTTGAGTATTATTTAACCTTTAGTTGCTARGAAGTGTTAAGACGTTTGCCCGTATGTAATAGGCTCACTTTATATAACAACTTTAAATATATAATTTAGAATAATATTTCGAATTCACTGTCACGAACAAAAGGGCTACAAATAAACTAAACGTTATCGAATYCAACTAGTTCGATTGCCGAAATTAACTTTCTTGGTGAATTCAAATTGGGCCTAAAATATATACCATAAAGTACTTGTTGTGATTGTCTATTTAAATTTAAACATTAACTTAGCGTATGTATAAATGTATAAGTGTAACCCAGATACAAACTTACGCTAAAATTGTACGATTAGCATAGCTTGACAATAATTTTTACGCTCCCTTTTTATATAGTTTATATTAGAGAATCTACAGAAAAATAAAGATGTTCAAAAGCAAATTAGTTATTTTTTTTTCACTTATAGAAGTATTTCCAGATCTCTATAGGAAACACTTATGGTACCAATGGGTAACTCAATGGATTTTTAGGAGTTGGCGCAATAACTCACCGGTGCAGTTGCGTCTTTACCTATCAGTTGCGCTGCAGTCACCCATTTGGTAAAACGTTACTCATAAAACATAAAAAACGTGGTGACCTTTTTTTATGTTAAAATAAAATTTCGACAGTGATAAAATTTGGTTCCTTAAGAAAGTGATGACCTTTTTCGGTAGGATGTTAAAATTCCAGGCCACGGGTCTCAAAAAGCTTATTAAATTAAAGCTAAATTAAAAGTGCAACACAGTGAGACGCAATTAACACCGAGGATGACCCCCAATAAAAGTTCCGAAACGTCGACAAAAGTGAAACTTCCTGTGTTTGATTTGTCCCGTAGAATACCAACCAAAAAAATTAACTATGTTATTATATTTCTTATGAAAAATATATCAAAAGTACATTTACAAATATACTCAGCATACAAAGAAACCAATAGAAGCTATAAATTCCTGTGAATTCCCTTTTTACAGTTTTTTTTTATTTTACATTTCAAAAAATTACGATTTCTGAGCCATCAAATCATCATAAACATACACTAGGCGTGAATTGATGGTTGCCTGCACTAATATATCAGTTAATACCTGTTTAGCTTGAAGTGATCGCATTCCTCGAACATTTCAGCGCATTAATAAACTTCTGATCGAATATTTGATTATATTATATTTTACACAATCCACAACAACATGAAACTTGCGAATAATTGATAATCAAAATAAATAATACTCCCAAAAACCACGTGACAACTCGTGACTGACGCGGACCAATCGTCTTGCGCCAAATACTGAATGTTGATAAACGTCGTTCAATGTGTCAGAAAATGGTCACGAAAGGAATATAAAGCTCATTCCATCTATTTAGTTGTTACAAAATTACGCAAAAGTACCAGTAATTTGTGTTGTAAATAGTGACATTGTAATTATTGCTCTATTCGCTAGACATCCTGCATAAAAATGGACTCTTTACCCGTCACACTCATAGTGAAGGCTCCAAATCAACAAATCGAGGATCAAAAAATTAGGTGTGAAACGTCATGGACTATTAATAAATTGAAGCAACATTTATCGGAGGTTTATCCCAGCAAACCCGTAAGTTATTTAATCTAAATGGTTGACTTGTCTTTCCACCCAAATTTTAACCATAACCGCCCACATCTAAGTCTTTTAGGGCCTCTATCAAATTCCTCTGGATTTGGCTAATACATGATCATTTACTTATACTTATGCAGGTCCTAAACGGGATACTTTCTATTCCGCAAAATTAGGCGTAGAAACAAATAATCAGCCCTAATCTCACAAAAATCATTAAGCCTATTGCTTATCTTCTCATTAATCTTCATTCCTTCCACATTTATTAAATAGTCCTAAAACAGTTCTATATCATGTTTCAATTAAACATGTTTTTTGGGTCATTTCATAGTACAGAGTACAAGCAAAATTATTATATTGCACGTTCCTAGTAGTTGGTAAATAATAATAGCTCTATTTCTATTGATTTTAATTGGTGATCATGATGGTTAAAACAATACTTAGCGAGTGAACTGCTGAAACCTTTACAAGTATGTTTGTTTCTGTCGTCTTAGAAGCTTTTTCGATTACGTTATATAAGAAATTTACAGCTGCGTTAATGACTAAAAAATTGAATTGCAATAAAATTTTATCGTTTGTCGGTCATGGTGGGTTTATACAGAATAGCTACTTGAACAGAGAAATGCGAATTTGATGTTTTAATTATTGTTATTGTTAAATTGAAATTATTTAGAGCTTTTTCATTATAAATGGTTTCATAAATATTTTCATTTGTGTTAGCGCATTAGGTTGTTAAAAAGAGATAGACTTTGGCCACCATTGCTGGAAACTGGTGAGTTTTTTGAGCATTTGGGACATATAGGAAAATAACTTCTTCAGGACGTTTTGCATGCACGAGTTCCGCACCACCTCTGAAGGTGCAAGCCACTCGTGCCTGCGAAACGTCAGGACGAAATTCTTCACGACGTCCAAAAGCCCGAATAACTCATCAGTTTTACTAATGGTTGGTTAATTACTGACACTTTTTAAAATATTTTTGTGCAATGTTAACGTTCTTTCCTAAACTTGAGGGCTTGCACCTTTTTTTTTATTAAACTTATGGTTAAAATAACAAATAGCGAACAAATTTCTCCACTTTTCTTACTTTTCTTTAGGTTCCGTTTGGGTGTTATTCTATATATCTAGCATTTTTTTAAAATTGCACGCTTCTAGAAAATCTCCTATTTGACCGCATAACATACCTACGTAGTTAAAAGCCTGTGAAGTAAAAAAATTAATTTCACTTTTCAATTAATCGGATGACTTTGCAGTATATTGATTCCGTATTGAAGACAATATAAGTACATCAGTTTTAAAACATCACTCTTTAGGAATAGGTGAAAATTCGCTTCGGCCTGTTTGATTTTGAATATTTTTTGTAGGTAAATATTACTTATGTCTATGTATCACTTTTGTAGGTAAACAATGTTTAGTGTCTTCTACCTTCTTATGTTGTTTCTTATTTTACGTTTTAGATTTCATCGCTTACACGGTTTTTTCTAATATAAAAAAGCGCATTATTTCAATCTACCTATTTGCAACCATAGATTGCGCGATTAAAATACCTGTATTTTTAAATATTACGGGAGTCTTATGTGCAGCAGTGGACGACTATATAGCTGTTTGATAATTATTTGATATCGGTATGCAGGTTGTTCACTGTAATTTTGGCTATTTATTGCCTTTAACCTTCGGTTGTTCGAAAATCAGTAAATTTGGTTTTTGTCAGAAAATCCCATCACGACTCATTTTTCGGCCCCCATAATTTGCTGTGTTTTTCAGTTATAAAATAGTTCTAAAAAGTGTTTTGTCTTTAGAAATTTTATGTTAAACGCGAAGCGGCGAAAATGGTAAAATCTGATGGTTTATGTGAAAGTATATGATTCGTCATCAATGACGGCGACTCAGGCGTTTGAACTGAAGAAAGGGCGCTGTGGTTTCAGAGTATTTTATTATTTTATAGGTATTGGGTTTTTGTCAATGTTTTGGTGCAAATATAAAGTTGCATTCGATCATATTTTAGTTGCTTCCTCAGAAACACTACATACCTTTAACGAAAAAAAAGCGCAGTGATAGATATATGCGTCCAACAGAAAATTATGGTAAAAACATCTTCGTCAGACAATGAAAGCCCGAATGAACAATTCAACCTCAGCATTATCTGCCGTTTAACTCTGCAAAAAAGTCAAACAGCTATTCTACAACTTAGGAATGTTACTTTGAAAAAAACTACCTATTTTCTATGTCAATTTTGGTTGCATTTCTTTTCAGCCACTCTGTACTGCAAAGCAATATTATTGATATTTACCAGGAAAGCATTGTTGCGCAATAACATATCCATTAAAAAATGCACACCATAATGCCTTATCACCAAGAAAGTATTTAAGATAAGCCTCTTATCTCCAGCCTTTAATTTACAGCCACAACATGAACAAAAGCTAATATATTCCGGCCAGTTACTGAACGATTCGGTGATTTTGAAAGATATTCTTCGACAATACGAGGGCCAGGACACCCATACAGTCCACTTAGTGTGCGCACCGCCTCTAGTAAACCCGAAAATGATCAATCGAGCAAGGCAGGTGGAGAGAAGAAATTCTGGAGATGTTGCTGCTAATCCAGGCAACGCGGCTGCTAACAGCCAACCAGCAACAGCCAGGCCATCAGCTCCAGAAGTGACCACTCAGCCAACCACAAACAATCCTCGAGTTCCCGCAGCTTTTCCGCATGAACGATATCCAGAAAACGGATTTCCTTGGACTCAATACGCCGAGCAAACGCCTCAAATGAATCTCAACACTTTGAATCAGTATCAGTTGCAAATGGCTTTGATGCAACAAGCTTATATGCAGTATATGACTCAGTATATGCAACTGTAAGTACCTGTAAACTGTTATATACGTTTTGTAATTGATCAGAACCGGCGTTTTTATGCCAAGAAATTCTGGAACGTTTACTTCAATATTTCGAAGTTTATTATTTAAAAATTTCGTTTTTATTGCTTTACATGAAAATGATCTTTACAGCAAAATGAAAATTGTAGGATTAGCTCCTAATTTTGCTAAATGCTAAAACTCGTTGAACAAATGCCTTGATTATTTATACGATCGACTCACTGAAGCTTTGTAGTTTAAAGATATTTAGAAGTTTTGATTAACTACCTTGAGTCAACTTATACATTTACAATTTGTATTTGTCGGCAGTGAAAGTGGTTGTTCTTTGCATAGAAACACTGGGAATTTATTGTCGATGTCCCTTATAATGAGCAAACATTCGTCAAAATTGACTGTTTTGAATAAATAAAATACACACTTTAACATACAAAATACGTTCCTTAACTTATACTTATGTGTACATTTTATTTTTGTTATCCGTGTACGGTTTTTTATTTGCCGGCAGCTAATGCCATTGGTTTTTTTGCGTAGAAACACTTAAGATTTATTGACAATCTCCCTGATAGCAAACATGTTGACAACATTTACGATTCTAAATAATTACACGATTTAACATCAAAATACGCTTTTGGAAAAAGTTGTGCTAGTGTGTTTTTACAGTTAGATTTAGGTTCGAAAACTGAAATTAATAATCAAAACAAACAACCCATTTAATTATTGAGTACTTTAAGAAAGCAGATATTAGTGAAATGAGGTTTTCCTAAAAATGTGTTGAACTCCCATTGGCTGTAGATAAACCCTTATCAGTTGGTTCATTTCCATAAATAATGGTAGTATAATTATACATATACAGCCTTATGCTAACGGGAAATGAAATAATGATTTAAGTCAAAAACATTGTCATATCATCGCATCGTGGATTTAATAGGAATAAACTTTGCAATGGAAATTGGTATGGTTGAGCGGTGGAAAATAAAAAAAGCCAAAAGTTCTAACATGTTCGATCGTTTGCTTCAGTTTTACTTAATATATAATGCATTTTATCCTCTCTCTTTAACCACGTTACTTTACTGCCTTAAAACATCTGGAACGAATTGTGTTTATAAATAAAACCTAAACAGCTACAATGTTTGGACAATCATACGAACAGTAACAATCATCATCATACAGATATGTTATCACAATCGTACTTAGTTTTATCGCTAAATAATTCAACTACTTACTGGCTAACTCAAGTGCTGATTGTCTGCGAAATCGCCATGGAATAATGTATTTTTCGAAAAGTGTTGCGTCATTTAATGATCAGGCATGTGAAAAAACCCTGATTAAAAATTATGTCTTACATACTCAGCTAAAACAAAACAAAGTTTATTGGTAACTGATATGGTTTAAAACAAGTAAATTATTTTGCATTTGGGCACTGACGAATCTAAACCAGTTCACTACCGGTTGCCATTATAGGAAAATCCCCACACAGGAAAATATAAAAAAACAAGACTCATATATTGTTCCTGAAAGTTGTTTTTTTTTTCAATTATTTTCAATTTGTTTTTAATGACGGCGACGAGCCAAAGTTGTGTTTCCTTAAAGCGCAACAGTGTATGTATATTAACACGACCTTGTTTGGTAGATTTAACTTTGACCTGCTAGTGCATTGCAATTATTTTTGCATTTTGTAATTTTTGCGTTTATTTCACTTGTGCCAGTCAAAACGCTTATTTCCGTTGCTTTTTCAAAAAACTGTGATTGGCACACAGGTAATTAATAAATCATTATTGATTCCATTTAAACTACAGTATAATAACAGTGAAAGTACATCCGCGGTTGCATGGATAATCAGATATTGCAGCCCAACCGACAGTCAGCATTTATGTAACTGTGAAAAATACAATTTTACTTATTGCACAGAAATCTTTTTTGAATGGGCTCTAACAAAAAAAATATCTTTCTATGCGCTTTGATTGTGTTAAGTTTAGCTTATAACTGAGAAGGAAACCAATATTCCAAATAAAATTCCGTAGCATTCTGATTTTAAAGATTTTTTTGTATGCCAAGTTGAATGATTTTCTTGCAATATCTTGAACAATGTATAAATAGTCACAGTTTGTAAAAGCAATAAAAATGAAACATGAATTAAATTTGGAATTTTAATCAAAACGATTGAGTTTAAAAAATACATATTTGTTTTAAATATAATTTAGCCATGAATTTGATTGAATTGAATCTTAATGTTTTTCTGAAAGGAAGACGCATAATCGCGAGAGTGAATGGGTTGATTATTGTTTCCTGTTCATGTGATAAGTGTGATAGACAAAATTGATAATTACACATTGCCATTAAAACAGTTTCCGCATTGCCGTCAAAATGTAGGCTTTGCATCTGGATGTATCTAAAATATTTGTTGCTTTAATTGATTGAAACAGAATGTATAAAAAAAAACCACAGATCATAGGAAAGCTTCATGAGACAATTATGGCAAAAATTCAATAACAAAACAATTGGTAAGCAAAAGATGAGAATAAACTGTAAAAACAAATAAAATTCTTAAGACAGACAACACAACTCTCTTGCACTATTCTCGTGGCGTTAATTGCTTTTTATTCCTAAAATCAAACACCGAAATATCACATTACAAACGAACGGGGAAATATCTGGCCAAACTTGGAATCCATTATACATTACCACAGAAAATAATAACAATTAAATTTTTTCAGAGCTTCAGGTCAAATACCAGTATCGTCACCGCATCCTAACCCTGTTCCGCAACCCAACGTTCCAGTGAATGCGCCCAATGGGCAACAAAATCAACCAGAACTGGCCGCTCAACAAAACGCTCCGGCACAACCACAAGCGGAAAATGAAGAACGCGATTGGCTAGATGTTTTCTACATGCTTAGTAGGGCGATGGTTTTCTTCAGTGTTGTTTATTTCTATTCTAGCCCCCTTAGATGTATTTTTGTGGTGTTTTTGGGGGTGGCTTTGTATCTGTATCAAGCTGGTTTCTTCAATCATATAAATATCAACAACAACAATAACATAAATGGTACGCCGGAGGGTGAGCCGCAAGAAGAACAGGTTCCCACAAGGTTTATGGTCGCGTGGACCTTTATATCTACATTTTTCGCCTCGCTTATACCAGAAATTCGGCCGAATATGAACGCGTGAAATCTGGTCGCTTTCGAGAAAAATGCTTTTTGATTACTAGGCACTTTTTGTATCAAGAAAATATGTAACATGGCCTTTAAATAGTTGTACCAAATAACTTTGCATTTATATTAGGTGGTAATTTGTTGATCGATACAAGAACAATTGAACAAGTAATTTCAGGGATTCCAAATCCGCAATACTACTTGCTCAATTTGCCTGTATACCTACATTTTCATACACACAACACAACAGTTTTCTTCGTATGACTAATGTTTAGTATTTTCAATGATTAATGTAATAGTACCTGATCTATAAATAGATGCTGAAATTATCAAACTTTGCCTAGTAGGCACCAAGAAATATGTTTAATTTATTTGAAATTATATTCATAGATATATATATAACTTCCTTGGGATGCAAACTCGCCCGTTTCGAGATTTCAATATTTGATGAGTCGAGTATTTTTTAGGCATAATAAATCAATAATCAACGATCCCACCTTCAAATCAAAAAATACTGTTTTTCACCTTCTGTTTCTAAACATTTTTTCCATTGTAATTGTATTCACGCTGACACAAAAAATATATTTAAAATGAAATTATTAATACATTTAGAGATCTGTAATAAAGTCTACAAAATAGTAGATAGAGCTTCGCGTAAAAATTATTTATTGTAAAATACTTTTAGTTACCCATCTGTATATAAAAAATGTTTCATATAATTATGTATTTTACTTAGTTTTAATTGAAATGTGATTTAGATAAAGGATAATAAAGTAATCTTTATAAATCCAATGGTTTCAGTTTGAACGTTTAATAAAATCATTGCCCCTCGATGACAATGGGTAAAGGGAAATGATACAACACTTTAAATGAACAAATTCTTAACAACTAGATCATTTCACCGAACGGATAAGCAGAATGTTCACAATTGATTGTCCAGTGGAGAGTTTTCTTTGTCTGGGTCTTCACTAGATCTCACAGCTTTAATAAAAAAATCAGAATTTTCTATGGGCTCTCTTGTGCGTGGAGAAGACTGCTTGGTTTGAGTTCCCAAGGAGAGATTTTTCGAAGCTAAAAGTTCCATCTCAATGTCGTCGTCACTCTGATCACTATCTATAATATTGGCAGAAATGCTTCTAAATTTGCTAGAACTTCCATTGAAATAATTTGAGTGTTTTTCAGCTAAACCATTTTTTCCAAAGTCCGCTTTTGTGTGCTCTCCTTCTTGGTCACTGTCATCACTTTCAATAACATTCTTCTTGCGTCTTCGCTTTGGACTCAATATTGTGGACGATCTCACATCACGAATAGTGTCTTCATCCATTCCAAGACTCAAGTTTATACTTTCGCTTGCATGATTCTCCAAAACTCTTGCAGCTTCTTCAGAGTTTGATTCGCTCGAACCATCAATAGAAACTACACTATTATCTTCATTGTGATGCTTTTCCTTATTGGCTCCTTTAATTAATTTTTGCATGCTTTTCTTTTTCAATAATGACTTGCCCTTTGCATTACTTTCCAGGTCAAACTCTGGCTCTGATTCGTCGGTTTGCAATTTATCTGCAGCACTGCTCGGTCCAGGTAGAACTTGGCTTGAAATCTGCAAGTTCTCTTCAGCCTTTGCTCTAATTTTCCTTAATTTTTCGAGTCGCAGTTTCTCAGCTCGTTCCTTATTCAACCTAATCCGATTCTGTTGTTCTTCGGTAAGTTGCAAAGGTGGTTGATTGATTGAGGGAGCGGCCTGCAGTAGTTCGAACTGCTTATTCTGCTTGTCGATTTCATCGCTCTGGATTGGGACGAAACCGTCTACATTCATTTCTTCATCGGATGAATCGATTATCGGATTTTCTTGTTCTTCGACCAACAAATCAAATCGAATTCTCTTAATGTGTGTCTGAAATTAATAACAAAATTTACCTATAAACGGAATAGAATATTTGTTGGATATTACCTGAACGCTTTTTTTGCTTCCCAACTTTTCGAGTTTGTCAACACACGCCTCAAATGGAAATTTTGGAAATAGGCGATGACACCAATATTCGTATGTTTTGATAATGGCGTGTAGGTCTTGCTCCTCGTGGCCTTTTCCTTTGAAGTTTACTCTTTCAAAGTAGGATGGCAAGGTGGCTATTCCTTTAGGACCTTAAACCGATTAGAAATTTTTATAATCATGCTATAAAGGGATTCGACGGAAAATCAGTTGACAAAATATTCGTGTATGGGGAAAGTCAACAATATTAACACATTTCGCATATTAACTGCAAGACACAAAATTTTCCTAGCTTGTGCAACTGGAAGGAGTGCAAAGGAGGTAATTACCATAATTTATTGAAATGGAATGATAATAAAATACCATAATTAACAATTGCTCTTATAAGCTGCATATTTCGAAGTTATCTTCGAGACAATTTATTTAATACAAAAAATTTGAAAATGTTGTTTTTGATATAAGACGCACTCTGCAATTTAGATTTTGCATAAAAACTAAACCCCTCTATTTCAAAGAAACCTGTTTGGTTTTTTTAAATCTGTTTGTGGCTTTGAGATTTTTACATTGTGATCAATATCTTCGGAAACAACTTTCCTAAACTTTGCTCATAATCTTCAAAATGAACGTACACATAAATCTAGTAGAGATGTTCGTACTTAGTTTTTATTAAAAAAACCACAAAAAGTGCCACAAATCCATTCAGATAAATATACCATTTATAATTAAACCGTTACTTAATCCTTTATTAGTAGATGTTTTTTTTTATTTAAAGATTGCAATAGTTTCGTAAGTTTTTTGGTAGTTTGGCTTCTCACCTGCTACCTTGACCCTTATTGTACAATCTGTTTGTTTAAAGAAAATTAACACCATTTTGATTTTCTCATTGATACTTTTCTTCGAGCTCGTATCAGCTGAGATATTGATGACCGTGTTCTAAATGAAATCTCTGCTGATTTTTCAAATCGAAATAATTGAAGAAATCGCACTTAGAAATGATAATAGCCGAGTAAACCTACCTTTTAGGGTTTCAGCATTGAGTTTAGGCTGTGGATTTTTTATCACTCGTTTAGGTTGCACTACCTGCTTTGCTCCATTTCCATCTTCATTTCCTTCTGTTTCGTCCCTCTGAACTTCCTCAGTGTTCTCATCCTCTCCAGCCCCTTGCGGGGCATCAACTACTTCTATGTCATTCTGCTCATCTTCTATATCCGACAGTATCCTACCCTTATCACTAATAGATTCTTCATCCGAAGACATAATAATTTATTTAAAAAAACTGTAGAAAATGATAACAATAAGTAACAAAAAGAGCTGTGCTCCTTATGGTTGCCGCCAACTTCGAAGACTTTGTTAGGTTAGGGCGTTGGTTTGTTTACGTTTTACTGGCGGTTTGGCTCCTCATTCTGATCCTCATTCTCACTCCATTCAGAGTCGCTTTCAGAAGAACTAGGGGGCTCTACACTATACACAGACAGTCGATTGAGGCTTTGCAATAAGGCAAGTAATAGTTGTCGATTGATCCGATCGGTCTGGGTTAATTCACGTTCTTCTTGAGGCTCTACGGTATCAATCCCGATGTTTCCTACATTACTCAAATTGCTCTCTTGCTCTTTATTAACTCCGGGCATGTTTTATCGTGTCTTAACTACCCACTTGGCAATCACTGACTCACAAAAAGCAAAACTATTTTTGATTCTGACAAGGTGAGGTTAGACGACGTTAAAAAGAACTCGTACACA
>NW_026018814.1:4390851-4440951 GCF_020466585.1 Dendroctonus ponderosae
CAAAATGAGCAAGAACGCTCATTTGTACGTCATTCTAGAGAGAAATAAATGGCCTTTTTAGCAAGTGAACCATCGATAAGGAAATGTTGGCAGTTCTCTCAAAAAACGCTTGAATTCAAGAAGTTTTAGATTTGCCTGTTACATCTTACCTGTTAATTTCTGAGTGTAATCCACATTTATTTTCAACTTTTTGTGGATTCTCATTGTGTATTCGTGTAGTGTGTGCTTGTCGTGTTAGAAAAGTTGCTACCTTATTAATGTTTCTCTCTGAGTTACGCCCTAATTTAAACGGTTTTTGTATTCACAAGAGCACCGATCGATTTTTCTAATTAATTTTTTTTTACACTCAGTTTTTCAACATATTCACTAACAAGGTATTTACGTTGCCGAAGATCAGGTATTTTCAAGTCCCGTCAAGGTTTTGGTTGAAAAGTTTTCCGGGCTGATAAGCCGTCGATCATGGTAACACTCAAAATTGCCATTCGTGCCTTTCTCTGATCACTGTTTTTTTAGCTAGTGCTACTTCTGTATTTATACTATCTTGTATCCATAAAATGGTGGTGGGGGTAGAGTCTATCCCCACCATATTTTCCCAGACACAAGATATTATAAGTACAGCAGCAGCAGCAGCACCAGTGGCCACCAAAATAATTAAAACTTCTATTTACTTTTTACAATATATTTCATATTCTGTTTGTTGCGCTATCTCATTAATATTTTACACGACATTCACAACATAAAAAGTTCAGAATTAGGTAGTACCTATATTATTTTTAAACCGTCTAACAACAAATTATACATATTGATCCTCATACCAGATGGGATTTAGTGCAGTTTTGGACATATTTAATTATACTAAGCTAAAATATTTAACTTCTACGGCTGTATGCATCAACCACAAGGTTCCGTCAGAGAACGAAGTCTGTTGTTTGTTTAGGAGTTTTAAATCAAATGAGGTACTTTGATGTGAACATACATATGTATAAGGAAATTTTACAATGTGCTTAAGAAGTATGCGCTTATTCTAAGGAGATTTACAATAGTCGAATTACCAATAATATGTCTGGTCCAAAAATACCTTCACGGTGGATAATGTAAAGTGTGTTTTGGAATCCCAAAAAAGTAATCTTTGATCGATGGCTCTTGCGTAAAAGCAGTTGCTTAAGGAAACAAAGGCTTTCTAAGTGAGCTACTGACTGTATAATTTAAGACAAATTGGCAATACAAAGAAATGCATCTTAAGTTCCAAGTGCTAATAATAGTTAAGAATAAAAAACTGATTTTTCTGTGGCTCTTGAAACTAAAAATCCATTTCATGGCTTACATTCGCAACATTATCCGTGGCTTCGCGGTAGGTAAGTACGGTAATCATAATCTACTCCTAGCTAGTCGTTTTGCAATATAATACAAGAATAAACAGTGTAAAGTCACCCTGTAAGAATTCGCACGAGGAAGGAAATTTTAGGGTGAATTTATCAAAATATCGGATACATTGTTGCCAGCACAAAGACATCGCTATATTTTGAATCTACTCTCAACTAAATGTCGCTAGTTTAAGAAATGTGTTCTATACAAGACGATAATTATAAAAGAAAACAACTAACATTACTTAGTTAAGAGATTTCAATGGTACCTATATTAAAGCTATTTAGGGTTCAAATGCCTACTTGACCTGCGGTTGCCCACTGATTAATCTTCTGCTGATGGTTCGCTGAGGAAAGTTTCATATCGGGCGTTAAAAGATGTGACTATCCACCTAAACATTTTATCTCCATACCGGACTATTAGACAAATGAAATAAATGTGACATTGAGAAATTTCAGTCCTTTTCATTAGAGTCAAAGTGAAAATGAAAAAATGAAGTTTAATTTCCAAATACTGGAAAATTGAACTCGCCTAAATAACCTTTTAATACTTATTATTATTGAAGTAAACGTCTCTTCTCCAATGGTCTATGTTTTCAAACATGTTTGATTCCCTTCAATTTGGTTGGTCGATCGAGTTACTCGTCTAAGTATTATTGTTGCTGGACCGTTTAAGGAGTCTTTTGTATGCATATTTGACGTTTTCTGTTACATCAGACAGAGATCGACAGCGATGTTGGCAATAAACCAACATCAATATTGTTCACAAAACTAAACTTAGAATATCACGAGACCTTAACACATAAATGTGTCGTTATCAGATGAAACATGGGTATACAGGCCGATGCGCGAATAATTGTACAAAAATTTAAGCGAATTTTCTGTCAATCGGATGATTATTTTACTACACGAATATCGAGTCGTCTGTATGTCATATTGTTGCATCGATTGTTTGTTTAATGCATGGGCAAGAGTGTGCGCGAACAGCGTCAAAGTTTTGAAAAATCTTGCAGATTTTAGTTTTTTGCAGAACATTGCTGATTATCGGAAAGAGGAAGTTTATTTTGCGGTTTTGTGAGTTTTTTCGGGCCGTTAGTGTGATTGAAGCAATCAACATCGATTTTTTCAAGCTMAATTTTTTGACGTTTGCTGACATCCACTTGAAGTGGCTATTTTGACATGTAGGGATTAGTCATCAAGTACTGRCGGTTTTTAGGTTAMCTATCCCGTGTTATATGCATATKTTTACTAATCTGAAAAGTGTTACAGCTTATTACTYGWTAATTGTAGAAAATTGAACATGATATTGTYACTGATTTTGCGATAGAATGACCTAGAAATACGCTTAAAATKTATRGTAYATGTTASGTCKTTATCCAACACCCYGTATCTATAGGTGAATTTTCTAATAGTTSTAYMTGCTTCCAGTCTATTTGAWTTTAKATTGAATTAGACTCACAARAGCTCASARTTTTGCCTAACGCTTAAATTTAGCACACTTACTAATCCTTCATTAAAGCTTSAGTAAAATATTAAAATATTTGAATTAAATTTAGGKCAGTTTTCAAATGTTTGCCAAGTRATARTTYTGAAAATAAAATATTTTGGATATACCGATGCAAATAKCTKATTTATATAGTTTCAACTTCAATTTTCAATTTTTGATTTTTGATTTTTCAATTTTTGATAGTTTCAACATGATTTGACTATCACACGTAAACTTCGCTGAAGCTTCATCACTGAATAATTCTATTTAGACGATTATCAATATTGTTTTGTTTGTGATTTTAGTAAAGTTATTCGGAGGTGAAAATGATTAGCTTAAATTACAGCAACTTTGTGGTTTTCTTATTTAACTCAATATCATCCAGAAAACTTGATAAAAACGATTGTCAATATGTGTTGTTGATAAGTTCAGCTTAGTGAACAGACACAAAAATCATCATTAATGATGAGCTCAAAATTAAGAAAATGAAAAAATGTATATTCTAAAAGTGAAAATTTAGCGGCGTACCAAATTTTGCAAATGCATTTGATACATTGTCTAACCGTTATAAATATAATCCTTATTACTGTTTATATTTTGAAAATTGCGTTTAATAAATAAATCACCGGCCAGCAGAATTATTTTCAAAAATATACCTTTTCATCTTTATACAGCACATTTCACATAGAACCCTACGGGCTTCATCAGACATGGGTGGAATGTCGTTGCGTGTCCTTATGGATTATTTATTATTTTATTAGTTCATAATAAACGGCGAAAGCGACGTTATTGGAAGTTCGTCAATATGGTGCTTAATAAAGCGATCTTTCATGTATCCAACAGCGGCATGATTCCTAGCAGGTAGATCTGAGTTAATTATAATTTTTTTTCGAAAAAGGCTATCGACTAAATCGGTCTTCCTGCCCTTGCATTATAATTTGGAGAAAACCGTGTAAAAACTAACATTTTTTATTGATAAATATTTGTCAAAAGCATGAGTTTTTTATTATCTAACTTTTACATAGTAGATATTGCCTGATTCGGAGCTCGAAGGCTTTTAGCTGATGAAAGTACATGTTGACTAAACGTGAATTGAAAATTTCCAACTTGGCACCATTTCTTTATTCTTCTTGGCCTCGATTTTTCGATATACTCTTGTTGATGATTGAGAAAAATTTTGGGGGTAGTTAGAAGTTATATTGTTGATATTTCCGATTTGAGCTTGTCGAGAATTTTTCGAATGCTGATTGTAGGAATGCACATTATTTTTCAACTTGATGTAGGTAGGTACTAATCTATATCTAAATTTAATTTAGAAAAAACGGCGTATTTTGCGGTCGAATTATCAGCAATGCATGTCAGATCAACCCGAAAACGTTGATAAGTAACTCAAATAATTGAGATTAGAGTCCCAAACACTACTAAACCTAATAAAAATTGATAGTTTTACAATTATATGGTATTTAAAATGTCAAACAAATCTTGTCTTCTGCTTATCTCGGTTTCCATATGGAATGCACTGCATAGAAATATTTCAAAAATCCAACGTGCTTATGAGACAGTCTTTAGAGCAATTCGCAGTTTAACCATAAAGGGGATTTTCGTACAGCCACATCGGACCCTTACAAATGTAATTACTGTATTATGGCTCTAAGTCTTTCGAGGGGAAAATATAATTGTAATTATCGGCTATTTTCTTTACACTTCGTCAGTCAGCTGCCAACTTTTGCCGTTGTTCTCCTCATCGCCGTACGTTTCTGCCAATAGACACTCTTCAACGCCAGGTCCGCGCAACTGTAGAGTGAAAATCGTTTGGTATCCTTGTAGGGTCAGAATTACGTGTTGACCGTTCTTTGTTACTTCGCAAGCGCTGATTTTTCTTTTGGGGGTGTAAACAGCTAACAGTGTGCCTGGAATGAGAAAAAAAGTCATAATATCAATATAAACAATATTTTTGCCAATGAATATTCTTGGTTTTTTATTTTGTTAAAATTTTTTATTTTTATCTCAATTTCATACCCCTATTTTGATCCCGAACAAAAGAAAAACAAGTTGTGGGCTTGGATAGTGAACATTGAATTCAATCTTGAAACTGTCTTTATATTTTGTATTTAATCATGATTTTAAGAAGTAATACTAGGTTTCGTTACTATCTTCAACACAAGCTACCAAATATGTATAGAACCTATTATTATAGCAAAAGCGAAAAAGAAGAATTTTCTTTGCTGGATGACGCATCGTCTGTTCTCAATTTATTACGATTATTAATATTTAAATGTAACGATTCTTGAAACTGACTTTTATTGATCATTTTCTGGAAACTTTATCTAAGAAGGGCACTAAACAGGAGATATATTTTCTTCTTCCTTTGGATTTGTTGTCGAAACTTTTATAAAGTTTCTCAGTCAATTTCTGTATACATAAATGCAGATAAAAATATGAAAAGTCAACTATAGTCAGTAGACATTTTTGGATTGCCGTTCTTATGAGAAATGTGATAAAACCATTCGGAAATCCAGATAACGGTTTCCTTCGAAATTAGTAAAAAAATTAAGCAAACATAATATGAATATTAGGATTTACTCTTTGAAACTAAACCTGCCTAATTAGACTAAAAAATGCTCAAGACAAATAATGTAATGAATAACCTCCAGAAGTATTTTTAGGAATCAGAAATAAAGTTTATTAGTGTTTTAGGTATTTTGTGCCATTTGATTTTTCGATTCGGCAAACTGTTTAAAACCCTTTTTGAAAATGATCAGCTACTCATAATTGAATTTACCTTTATTGAGGTCCCATAATCTAATTGATCGATCTCGGCTTTCAGCATCTGTAGAAAGACAAATTGTTCCCGTGGGGTCTAATTTTAAGCTGGAAACTGGCGCTGTATGACCACTCAACGAAAATCTACAATTTCCTGCAAAAAAAATGTTATTTATTATTTACAATTAAAAATAATAAATAATTTTGAAAAACATCCGTACCAGTTATCAAGTCCCATACTAGAATTCTAGCGTCCTCCAGACCAGATATCACACAACCTCCTTGAGAACTGATCTCCAATGAAACGGTGTTACAGGATGGCTTCCATTTTTTAAACAGAGTCCCACTTTGCAGGTCGTAAACGACGATAAAGTTCGGACTTTCATCTTCGATTTCGTGACAAACGCAACAAACGTAACTACCTGGAAAATAAAAAATATTTTAAAATAAATAATTTAGTAAAATTCCCCTTGGAAAACAGAAAACAAAATACTTTCAGAAAAGTAGTTGATGATAGAAAATTATTTAGTTATTTTATTTTAGGAAAAATTAAGCTATCTAACGCTGAATTAACTTTTTATTCTCAAGCGACTGTTAACATTCACAAGCGACTAAAAACATTTCTTTTAACGCATTAGCACAGAAAAGGTATTTTTTCATTATTGTAAAATTTGCCAAAACAAAAATATTTTCATAATAAGAATTGAAAAAAAGTTGATCTTGATCTTGACAAATAAGCTAAGAATCGTATTTCTCATGTTGAACAAGTAAATCTAAATCACAAAAATTGCGAACTGCAGGGGCCGGCAAAACTGGCTTGAACAGAAAACTATTTCAAACAAATATTTGCTTTATTTCCTATACAAAAATCGATTATTAATCTCACAGTAAAGAAAAAGCCGAATTTTAGTTTATGCCATTTTCTGTATTGATGGAACTGCAACCCAACGTAACTCACACATAGTCAGCTGAATTGATTGGAAAGCGCAATTATAATATTTAATTTAAAGTTTTTGCATAGTAAATAGAATTACCTTCATAAGTGATAGCACTCAGCGATGTTATGAAATCATGGTGTGGTATTCTGAGATCATAAAGTAGCTTTTTCGATTTCAAATTCCATACTAACAGCGGAAAAGGCTTCTGTGTTTCATCGCCGCATACCAAAATTCTGAAACGCATTTTCTTACCAGAATTAAGCATCTTTTTCTACGTTCAACTTACCTTCCATCGCCCGAAACCAGCAGGGAATTGAGAAATCGGTCTTCACCAGCTTTGAAAGTCGTAACACAGTCACCTATTGACACGATAATTTAAAATAACATTTTAATAAATATGTTTAAAGTATACCTATTTCTGCGTGTTGTGTTGATAAAATTTTTGTATAATATTTCCGAGTTTTCATTATTATTGCCTTTTTGTACATATATTTGCGATTTTCAATATTTAAAACCCACGTTTATGCTTAGTAGGATGCTTCCTATTAATTATAAAAATTCCCGATAAACAGTAGACTAAATTGGTCATTGTTATTTTAAATTAAAACATCCCCCAAAGAGCGTTTTTTCTAAACTCATTTGTGACTTTTGCTTGTGTAATGTTTTTTTACCTGATTCTAAATTCAATAAATTTATATACATCCTATTTCTATGGAGAGCCACTAAGTGGTTCCTATCGTGGAGTCCGTAAAAAGGCATCTTTTGGTTCATGACTCCTTTGAGTTTCGTAACGAAGCTTCCCGTGTTTAAATTGTATATTCTCAGCTCTCTGCTACACAGCACTATACATTTGTATTCATCTATTGGTATAAGATTGGTTGGGTGCGGAATGCCATTCAGAGTTCTTATTGGTTTACAGCTAGAAATAAACCAATTTAAATGATAAAACATTGTTAAGAATACGTTTTTAATTATCGGTACATAACCGGTAAATGTATGACACACATTTTATTATTTTATTTATATTTGTAAATWACTTCTACTGAGTAGCTTTATTGAAGTTAATTTTACTTACTCTAAAATGTCCCAGACACATATTCTCTCATCCTTTGTTGATATTGTTACGATATATYTAATAGAATTCGGAATTCTCACTAGCAGATCAAAGTTGGTTGGATACTGAACTTCTTTAGCATCTGTTGCCTGCAAAAAAATATTARSATTCAAATCAAACYTGTTAGYGAGGTGATTTYTGAGCTTTTCCATTGAAAATGGTGTTATTGTTTTTTCGCAACTTTTTTAATTAAATTAAATCAAACTTGTTGGGTTTAATCATATCAGGTTAGTATTTTTCTTAGAAAGTGAATTTGGCAAATATWCTTAAATAAAAGCTMAAAAATRTGAACYATGTTRATTTGCYTTTATATTTATAATAACGTTTAGGTTGAAGATTTATTARGCAATKTACAAAGCAWTAACTGAGCTGAGTCCTAACTGAGTACACTATTATTGAAYTAWTATAAAATCTGAATGAAATATTCAAAACACTAAWAAGTTAMCWCTATTTATACACAAATATAYAAACAAAACCACATCAAATTAACAATTATTTACATWCATAAATTTCAATMTTTAACAATGAAATTGTTTTAGAAGAAAAAAWTTWGRAGAATSAGTRTAAACAAWATTARTTTATTYGACAGTTTATGTATGACGTGAAACATAAATTTTACGCTGTTTTTACAYTACACATACTKAAAGTATAGCAATTGAGATGGATTCTACTMAAAACGTATTTTKTTGTACTACCCAAATAATCGAACTCGAAATATGATTTAACTAGTTTGAAAAATGCACATTTGCCTAAAACCTGCATAWAAGMGGCAGTMTTTTTWCTTATTWGTRTTATTAAATATGTTTTTACAGTTAAAAAAGAAMRGYTGAAAAAAATAATTTTAAGTTTTTACGATTTTGTACAATTTYCCAGTCATKTTGCCCTTGTATTTCAACAGGCAATAATTTATCGGCAAAATTATCAGACACATATTGAAATAATCGAGTWTAAGTACCACAAAAAAACTAGATTCAWTTGAATTCAAAATCGAAACCGGAAGAAAATAATCAAGGAAACTTAAAACAGCTCAGCTGCTTGAAAATTGAAATTGTCACACCGCAAATAATCCAAAAATATTTCCTATGCCAAAAAAATTGTTTCTCACAGTTGTTTTAAACGTCTTTGACTTTCAATAATTTCGGCCATATTTACCTCCTTTGTGACTTCTTCTATTTTCAAGGGGATCAGCGTCAACACCGGAGGATTCTTGCACAACTCAAACAATTCGTCCTCACTTTCTCCTCGTTCCTTACTTTTCAAAAAATTGTATAGATGAGCATAAAACTGTCTCCCATCGTAGTTCAGGACGCTGGCATTATTTTCCAGATACTCTTTCAAGGTTTTAACAAAAGGGTTTGTTACCACACTTAACATGTTGATGTCCTCGAGTATTTGGAAGACACTGGAGCCATAAAGTTTGTCGTAGATCCACGTTACGTCAGACAAATAGGTCGACGATTCTAAGTTTTGCTTCAGGTAGTGGTAGTGGTAGGGAAGTTCGTCTAATTTCCGTCTGTTGTAACTGTAAAATGTAACGTTACTGTACTTAGGCAGTTGTCCGCATTTCGAAGTTAAACGGAACAAAACTTCTTCAAAAACTCATCCTTCATTCCAAATACTCCTTTTGCAAGGAGTAATGACTATGGATTTTGTTGACTAGTAATAATTCCTTAGTTTACCCAAACAAAAATAATCATGCGCTACTTACCTTTTATCTTTCCCTTTACAGCCAGAGACTATTAACACATTCGCTTACCTTTTATGATCGCACATACCCAACTTTGAGCTGTTTACAGCAAACTGTTTGACTTTTGCATAACACCCAATACAAAACTAAAACTTGAAGATCACTCTGTAAAGGGTCGTCGAAAATGTATCCAACATTACTAAAGCGACGTGCCTTAAGGCACAATTGTTTTTTGCTTTTAGCCTTCTTTAGTCGAACACTAGTTTATTATGTACTTTAGTTGTTGGATCTAACATTTTCAACTACCGATGAAAATGGAAACAAAAATAAAATAAAACCGTAAATGAAAGCTTTATTAAATCATATTTACATGCAAGAAAATCATAAAACTATAGTATGTACAAAATTTTAATACTCTTAAGAGTAAATGCATGTAGGTACAAACGATTCTCTATTTATTTCATAAATGATTCTATTGTATCTGTACTGATTTTTATACAAAGTAGACTATCAAATATTTTTTTGCTCTCGTCAAATTTGTTCTTATGATTCTAATTTTTGGATGATTTCAAACTGATCTGTTGAAGGAAAATTCTTGTCTAAACGATATTTTGTGAATTTAACTCAGACTATTTCTCCAGTTAGTTCCTTAGCGCTTGATCGCGAAAATTCTCAGGTTTATGCAGATTTTTCGCATTGATTTATTACCCTGATAATTGTGATAAACCGATTAAATTTTCATTGAAAAAGTCGCAATCATTCTACCGTGCATTATCTCTTAATTGTGTTACTACAAATAAACAAATGGTGAAAAGTTTAAAAGTGCATCAATCCTGGCATACCATTTTCCTAGATTGTTCTCTTGTGTCACTATGCGGGCTTGGAGGTCTGAGGGCTTGTCTTGGCACCATTTTCCCTGAAAAAGGAAGTTTGTAAAAAGCTAAGAGCTATTTAAAGTGATAAATAGTTATTAAATTGAGAATAAAAATGATTAAATTCTCAGTTAAAAACTCAGTTAGGTATTGAACGGGGGGAGAATTAAAACACCACAGCAAATAAAGTTTTTGTGCCTGCAAATTGTGCAGAAATACTGATTTGAAAAATAGAAAACGGGAAAACGGTGTGATGAAAAACTTGACAAAAAAACTATTTTTGCGAGGAATATAAAGCATAATCCAAATATAATAAATAATAAAATCAAACGCACACTCATTCCTATTTATAAAAAATATCTTTTTGTAAAAAAAAGTTTTCCAAAATTAAGACACAAGTGTGACGACGCTGCCCAAAATCAAATTATTATTTAAAATGATATTAGTTATTATTGAAAAGCCATTGAAGATGAACTAATGAGTAATATAATGGAAAGTAGGGCACATTCCATTTCATAAAACATGAGTTTTATAAATAATAAACACTTGGACATAAAGACCTTCAATGTGGGAGCAAAAAAATCAATAAAGACGCACGAACAATGTTAAAGGCGCATTGGAAATTCTCAGAAAAAGCCAATCCAACAAACACAACTGAAAATCGATACGATATATTTTAAATATTCTATTACAGAGTCAACCATTCCTTCGACCTTAAACCACAAAGCTTGCAACTAAAAAGAAAACACGAAAATCTAAAACTTCTTGAAATCAAGACTTTTTTGAGAAAACTGCCAACATTTCCCCATCCATGGTTCACTTTCTAAAAAGGCCATTTATTTATCTCTAGAATGATGTAAAAATGAGCGTTCGTGTTCGTTTGGCTTCCGAGAAATGAACAAAAACGGGACGGAAAATTTAAAATTTTGGCATAATCTTCCAAGTAAGTGTCTGATCTTAAAATTTCGATTTTTGGGTCAAAACGAATATCCACTGAACCTAATTTTCAATTCTCTGTCCAACGATGCCACAACCAATCATGTGGCTCAAATGGGGCTTGAGAAACTTCTCAAAAAGCAGCGTCATGTTTGAGTCGAGTTTGCAAGACTTTTTTGAGAAAGCGGCCAACATTTGATTGGCTTGGTTCACTTTTTGCTTCCGACAAATAAGCAAATGAAGCAGCGATAAAGATCAATAAATTGTTCCAAGACTGCAAAATGTTTTCAAAATTGCAAAGCAGGACGTTTATTTAAAAACGTTATTTTGGGCTGCTCTATGTAAAAAATATCTTGAATGAAATTAGGTATTTCCAATTTCGCTGGCGATGAACGCACTATACAAGTTTCAAAAACAAAAAAAAATAATTCATATGGAATATAGACATTTTTGAATTTCAATCCTTACTTACATTATAGTAGTCAAATAGGGTTTGATGAGCCCAATCCTTAAATTTGCTGTACCGCGAATGCACTGCTTTCTTCAGCATATCGTCTTTCCATTGAACGCCTAGAACACCTCCAGTCAGAGACCAATTAAGGAATGGTGCCAAGTGTTTGACGAGTCTCGGCCAGGCTAAGCAAGCTGGTGCCCAGGGTACTAAAAATTGAATAAATATGTTAGCTTGAGAATCAAACTCTCGAGGTACATTCTTCGGTACCATAAGTTGTGCGACTGTGAAAATTCTCATCAAAAGCCAAAAGGTCCAACATTTCCGAGTCAGTTACTCCATGCTTACTGCAACTGATCAGGGCCAACGCATGTTGAACTTGAGCAGCTCCAATTATACTCTCCAACTCCTCCAGCATGAAGTGGAGTTGATCTGGCAACTTCCCCTTCGGTTTAATCTCCAGCTCTTTGTCCACCCACCAAGAGGTTTGCCAGGCCAAAACCTAATTCATATTCCACTCATCGAGGTAAGGTAAAATTCCATATAGCTTACCTTGGAATACAAAGGAACCGTGCACAGTTGAACAGATTTCAGCACACAATCTTGGATTTTCGAATTGATGCTATGATTGTATTGGATGGCGCTGGACATTAGAATGTTCTGCGCTTCAGCTTGGCCCAATAAGGGCATACTGATGTAGCACTTTTCAGTCAGGTGAGATTTTAGATCGCTGTGCATTTGCGTTCCTAAAAATCACCAAATATGTTACTTGATATAATCGTCATCAGGATAATATGATCATAATTAAGTTTTTCTATTTTTTTCTACACCTAAATCGCTTTTCGGGAGTTGTTATAATGTTCACTTCTTTCTAAAATATTAATTGATAAACCGTTTCTAGTGATAACTATGGGACTGCAAAATTAATTTTCAAATCGGCTTCATAAAACGAAAAGTTTTCCGTGTTTAGTTCTGGTGAGCATGGTGGCCACCATGCAACATTTCATGTTTTCGTGGTTTTTTTTGAGTTGCAAAGTCCACTTGAACATGACGTTGCTTTTTTCGAAGTTTCTCAAGAACCATTCGATCCACAGAATTCGTTTTGGCATCGTTGGATAGAGAATTGAAAAGTCGATTCAGTCGTAACAACGTGAGTGAGGAAATTCGAGTAGTTTTGACCCAGAAAGCAAAATTTGAATATCACACACATAGGAGCAAGATTATCCCAAAATTAAATGTTTTTCGTCCCATTTTTGCTCATATCTCGGAGGCAAAATGAGCAAGAACGCTCATTTGTACATTATTCTAGAGAGAAGTAAATGGTTTTTTTAGAAAGTAAACCATCGATAAGGAAATGCTGGCAGTTTTCTCAAAAAATGCTTGAATTCAAGAAGTTTTAGGTTTGCGTGGTTTTTTTTTAGTTGCAAAATCCACTTGAACATTACGCTGCTTTTTTCGAGGTTTCTCAAGAACCATTTCAGCCACAGAATTCGTTTTGGCATCGTTGGATCGAAAACTGAAAACTCGATTCAGTGGTAACAAGGTGAGTGAGAAAATTCGAGTAGTTTTGACCCAGAAGGCGTAATTTGAATATCACACACATAGGTGCAAGATTATGCCAAAATTCAATGTTTTCCGTCCCATTTTTGCTCATATCTCGGACGCAAAATGAGCAAGGACGCTCATTTGTACATCATTCTAGAGAGAAGTAAATGACCTTTTTAGAAAGTAAATCATCTATAAGGAAATGCTGGCAGTTTTCTCAAAAAATGTTTGAATTCAAGAAGTTTTAGATTTGCGTGGTTTTTTTTTTGAGTTGCAAAATTCACTTGAACATGACACTGCTTTTTTCGAAGTTTCTCAGGAACCACTCGAGCCACAAAATTCGTTTTAGCACCGTTGGATAGAGAATTGAAAACTCGATTCAGTCGTATCATGAGTGAGAAAATTCGGGTAGTTTTGACCCAGAAAGCGAAATTTGAATATCACACACTTAGGTGCAAGATTATGCCAAAATTCCATGTTTTCCGTCCCATTTTTGCTCATTTCTCGGAGGCAAATGACCCCCATGACCCCCCTGGATCCGCCCTTGCTTTGTCTCCATGTTTCTTATCTGCAACTTAGAAAAGAAGATGTACAATCCATAGAAGGTCATAGTGTAGTTCAACTCTTCTTTGTTCTATTAGTTCAATTCTAAGCTTTGTTCTTTAATTTTTTGTTGGATGCCAGTGTGCCAACTTTTCCTAGATCTTCGTCGTTGTTTTCGGAAGATCTGGTTTGGAATTTTTATATTTGACATTCTTTGTTTGTGTCTGATCCGATATTAATTTCGTCTCCTTGATATCGTCCACTATAGTTCGTCCTATTCCCATGATTTGTCTGGTGCTTTCATCGGTAACTCTTTGCATTATTGACTTATCAGGCGTTATTTTTCAGAAGTTGATCGTTCTTGCATTTAGTTCTAGCATTGGAGAAGTTTTGGCACCCGCCTTTTATGGTCAATTCATCTAAAAAATTATGTCTTAGAAGAGAGTCGTGGGTAGAAGTTCTTGGACTTTTTGAACGCGAAACCTATAAAGCTTTTTTTATGCGACTGAAGCTTAAATCTGATTTTTCTTCAATTCTGTCTTAATGTTGAGTGTGCGCTTATCCAGTTCTGGTGTCTTTAACACGGCACTCAATGCCATTTTATAATACTTCTAGATTTTATGAAATATTTGAAAAATCTTTGGTAGGAATAACAGGTGTTATTTCAATCAATTAAAATATGTTATTTATATTTCGAACAAGAGTATTTTCAGTTTCTCAATGTTTAATTCAAAGTTTACCATTTCGCTCATCGTCATCTTCTTCAGGTTGCTCAGTTTTTCAGACCATTATTATCACCCTGTGTATAAAATGTGTTAAATAGAGTTTTAAATGCCACATTATTTTGCAAATACCTCAAAAAAACTATAATTTTAATACATGGCGACTAAATCAAGATGAAAATGTACCCAAAAAACCTGTGGCCAATTTCCATCGACGTTTATTTTCGAACACCCTGTAAAATCAAGTGTAAAAACTCACCTTCAGCTACCGACACAATCAATTTAACATTATCAGGCAGCTTTGTGGGTATCCATTCCGTTATCGTAGAACTGTACTCTCTGACTTGATCAAGCCCATCTAAAATTATGACCAAAGGCCGCTGAAGACTGTTGGCTGTTAGTATATTTGGCAGAACCCTCTTGTATTCGTCCATGCTCTGTTTGACAAAGTTTGCGGATTTAACTCAGACATATACATTAGATAAGCGAAAAAAACTCACGTGAGCGCAGAAACTTTGATGTCCATAAACCAGTATGGAACATTGGTTCATAATTGAGCTGAGAAGTTGCTCTAATGTGTTGCTTTGTGCACTGATTCCAATGCATCTCAGAACCAGGAATGATTCGGGTAGTTTAGTCGGACAGTGCACGGCTATTCTGGATAAGAGGGTAGTTTTACCACAACCGCTGGGTCCCACTATTATTACAGGGTGAGTTCGGTCACTTGTAATGTAACTGAAACCACAAATGAAAATATGTCTTTGGGTCCTTGAATTGTATTATTTACTATACAAGTAAAGAGCGATATATCAGTGTGCAGATAAGAGGCCAATATATGAGACTCGAATGTTACAAAAATAATAGCAGTTTTAGAATACTTTTAGTATTTAATGTGTTTAGAGTGAATCAAAACCTCTTTTTTTCTCTCTACTCGGTATTTCTCAAGATATTTGTTGAACTTTTCTTTAAATAAGTCTTTATTAAGGCTCATAGCTTTCAAAATTTATTTTTTACATAACCGTTTGATTTCGTTTTTTTGCGCTCTCTATACAGTTTGTTTTTCGATTAACTGTCGCAAATATTTTTGCTTTCTATCGCATTTCGCAAACAAGCATTCACTATCTTAAGCAGGATTTATAAAGTATTTCGCTTTTCGATTCGAATTTCTAACTAACTGATTGTTATTCCTTTGGAAACGTTTCAAATATTTTTATAACATTGGTACTTTTAAATAATTTCAAATAAGTAGAAGAATTATAATTCCGCTTAAAAACTACGTTTTAAAACAAAACAACAGCTGAATTTAGGAAGAAAGACCTTTAAGATGTACCGGGCGCCAAAATAAGTTGATGATGATCTGATAAGCTGTTGATCACTTTAAACGAAAGAGGCAAAATGTTTGCAGAAATCTGTTTTTCAATAATTAAGATCGGTAGAAACGTATTTAGAGCCTCTATCCACTGGATGGGTTCCAGTGGACGGAGTTTTATTTTTGTCGCGGAAAATGTGCAAACAAAAACAGTTTTTTTGCAACAAAAGTCGCGAATTTTATTTTTTAAACTTTAGAACAAAAGGAAGTATTGTGTTGCTCTTTGAATATGTTTGATCGAAATTAAGCTCATCAATATTTAATCGAACTGTTCTTGGCAATTTGCTTGCTTATTTTATTCAAGTGCAACACATTCAAACAATGTCCACATTTCTCCAAGAAAAGTTGAGCCATTTTTTCATTATTTTGCTTTGAAAGGCTGCAGCATTTGCAAAATAATTTTCGTAATTTGATACATTGTTCCGGTTTATCAAGGTTTACATAAAATTTAAAAGAATTTTTGGAAATATCCCGTAAGAATATAAATGATTACAGAGCAAGTATCTATAATTTTCCAGGTTAAATAAACCTTATTTATTATCAATTTTTGCAAATTTGGAAACGGACAGCAAATAAAATGTATTTGACGGCAAAAAAATACCGATTTGTGTTTTTATGCATAATAATTTAAAATCTGTTAATGAGCGTATAATATTTTACTTAGCCATGAGTGTCAAAATGTGCACTATGTTCACAGAGGTTTTCATTTTGAATAATAATTTTTTGATGGTTTTGCTGTTATTCTCTCATGTTTTCTAGCTTTGTCTGTTGCTGGTTACTTACGAGTGAATTTCCTCAATAGTTCTTTCCCTGTTCATACTACATTGAGACGCTTTTTGGCAGAAATAAGTCTGCTGATTTAGTTCCTCAAACAAACTCGCCTCGATACCGTAGCTGGGCCGAATCATGCATTTGCTTGTGTGTTCTTCAATAATGGAATCAATAGTGTTGTGCAGCTGTTTTTCCAGATGAGTAGTTACTGTCGAAATGTAGTCTTGGTGTTCGGGAATGTCCAGGTTGAGACCGTTTTCTGAGTATTTCACTTGTATTCGAACAATATGCTTTTCTGTGAGTTGATCCTAGAATCATGGAAAAAACTTTACAGTTACCTTAAATCTCACCAAAGTCTCCATTACTCCATTCAATCCCTTATCAAGCAACGGCCTGATATATTTACACTTACTCTGAGATCCTTCTGGAGCGCGTTAAGTCTTCGAATAGCTTCCTCTTCTCCCGGACTGGGGTTTTCGGGCGTCTTGGGAGTCGGGGTGTACACCCGATTCATCCAAATGCAGCGTTTTGCCATCTCCTGACTCATAAAGACCGTATTGTGCACTTCCTGAAACCACCTCACATCTGTTAGAAGCTGATGGATTTCCATGCTGGAAATACTAACTTGCTCAACAACCGTCGTTAAATAGGAGTCCCTCAATTCGACGGAAAACACTTTGATAAGCACAGCCAACATTTTGTCAACTTCGTGGGCCCATTCCTCGAAAGCTTTCTCTCGATCTTCTAGGGAGCTTTCGTTGAAGCCTGGAATGTGGCATCCGATTGGTCGCAGTCTGTAGCAGGGTGGTTGAGCGTCGCTGTCTAACATATACCTAAAAAACCAATTAGTAACTACCAACAGTCTCTTCTTTAAGATAATTCACACTTGCCATTTCCTTAGTAATCCTTGCGCCGTTTGGTTATTAGCACTTTCAAGAGTCATCTTAAAATCGGAGCTCTCAATCGTGATGGGTAAAAGTTGAGTTCCCAGGGAATTATTGAGGAACAAGACCGGGATTACATACGCCACTTCGATTTGCCCTAAAAAATCGCCCCGCTCAGTAAACGGTGCAAACGGGATTTTAGGTCTTACTGGTCAATTCTCCAATGCAGAGCTCAGGAAATTCGTGATCCTGCTGCTTTTCCAGAAGGGTTTTCCAATGCAAATCTACAATGTGCAGTTCGTAGCCCCTTGATCTGCAATATTGGCGTAATGTGGGGTAGACCATGTTGTGTAGAGCCCCTTTTTCTACTGTACAATCTAAATTTCAAATAACACACATAAACGATTGCTTCCAGTGTTACGCGTTAAATAAATATGTTATCGGGTTTTTACCAAAGAGTCTCGCGTGAAATTCATCTAATAGACGGTCCAAACCCAAACTAATAAAATTTAAAATTGTACACTTGTTTCCACCATACATTTATTCCTATTCCTTGACTATTTTGGCTCCAGTGAAACAAAAACAAAAATGAAGCCAAAGTATTATTGAAATGGGGCACTAAACGTTTTTTACATACTTTTATGTCCTATAAGATAAAATATTAATAGACATTTGGTCTATTAATATTTTAAAATTGAAATAATTGTAAAATTTGTAAAATAAAATACGTTCACACTTACTAAACAGTTCAACAGATCAGTTGGAAGATTTGATCAAATAGCCGAGATAATTTATCACTCCAAAGCGAGCTTTGTGTGTTGTTTTTGTGCAAAATCGTGTCAAGCAGCCTTTTGATTTATCGATTTTGAACTGATTGATCGTATTTAATTTGTTGATTACCTTGTGAATCGGCTGCACATACATAAATCACTATTTTCCTGCTTCTTAACGATGTTTTGGCGTGCGCTATTCTTCCCATTATAAGATGCTGGAGGTTTTCTGTTAGGCTGGACACCTCTTTGGGAACGTCTTCAGTCAGCTTCTCAAAACCTTTGGGACTTAGAGGCGAAGATATTGACATTGAATCTGTGAAGTAGTTCAAGTTTTCATCTTTGTAGCATTATTTCCTTTTGAGGAATTTTTAACCTGAAGTTCCTTTTATAAGTTTGGCCAAGCTGGGGTTCTTCAGATCAGTGGGCGGATAGCGTCCACTGGACATGGGCAGTGTGGGTTGTTGTCCCGCTGTATTTGGCTCCAAAATGACTCCACTATGTGGGCCGATATGGTTGAGAAGGGATTGTTGCTTTTCCGAATGAACCGATGTGCGAACTTGGTAACTAGCCGATCTGAAGAAATCAAGAATCATTCAAACTCAATGATGAATCATTTTCAAGTTTTTTTTAAGATCTTAGAAAACGTTTTATAAAAATTAAGGATTTTTCAAAACGAAATAGCGTTACCCACAAGCCGCCAGAAGCTTTTATACAGGTTTGTTGCTGTTATTAGTACAGTTACAGGCCAAATCTCAGTCGATGATTTTCAAGAGTAAAATATTGAATAAATCAGCACCTCTAGAGTGTTGAAAGTCTCAGCTAGAAATTGTTAATAAAGATGTAAACTAAGATGTAAAGAGAAATGTGATATAAAAAATATTCCAGTTGTTTTTTCGGCTTTAGCCGAAAAAGCATTGTGTGTGTGGGAAAAATCAGCTACAAATTTAAGTTTAAATACAAATTTTGGTAGTTGAATAATACGAAGAAATGAAAACTTTCCAATTTAAATAATTTTTGTTCAAGCATTTTATGGAAAATATGCATATTAAACAGATGTTTTTTGTGTTTCTCACTATTTGCATTAAGATATAAACTGAAAAAGTCCAGTGATTTAAATCATATGTCAAGCCAGTCTGCTAATTTAAATAAACGAATTACTAGTTTTTATCGGCAAATGTTAGCTTCAGTGCATTTTTTAATTTTGCGTTAGCTTTTGTACCATATTTTAGTTATACTCTAATATCTGGTTTTATTTAAATAACAAGCCTTCTCATAACATTTTTAGATGTTTGGCTTTGGATATTTAGGTCGAAAGATCGAGTTTTTCAAACATCGTTTTTTTGCTTGTAGGTCTCTTTATAACACTTCTTTCAGACATGCATGAATTTCCTTTTCATATTTTTTTTCTGTGATAATTGTTAAAAAGTGTTTCTTCATTTCCAATAGATCGAAAAAAAACAGTTACCTTTTTGAACGTTTCGTCCCGGTGAAAGGAAAAACTAAAACTAAAAATTCTGTTATGATGAGCACTGTTTGTCTGGGTGTGTGGCATGTTCAAAAATGTCTAAACTTGGTGTAAAAAACAAATACTATATATTTAGTTAAACATAATTTAGACCACATATAGAAAATAAGCTGAGGAAGCAAAAACAAGCCTTTCAAAAGGTATTAAACTAAGACTAACAGCAAAGGTATTTAAAAATTAAATTTCTAACGGCTTTAACCATTAGGCATGAGCTGAAAACCAGGATACGAATTGAGCACAGTGTATAATTTAAAAAATCTTCAATTCCTAATCTTGTTCGTTTGAAAAACGTTAGCGTTTCTCTTTATTTGGCCTCGGCCTAATTCCGTCAAGGCCGTTCCAGACCCAGCCTCCTGCAAAATTAGGTCACAACTTCCCGGATCGTCCCGTGACGTCATGGGTGCGCTCAATGACGTCAAAACTAGCGAGTATATTACATTTGAAGCGCTTTATTGACCGAAACGGTTTTTATTCATTTAGCGCGTCTTTCCAATTAAATTAGTGCGGGTTGTTTCAGTTCAGACAAGCCTTCCAATTGCATCGCAATCATAGAACTCTCACTTCTCACGATAATATTGATGAAAATTAACTGTTGAAATCAGGGATTTTAATTGGCGCAGTCACCCGGATAATCAATTCATCGTAAATGGAATTGCGCGGGGATTCTCTGGCAAGATGAAATGCTTTATAATCAAGTGCTCGAACCCACATTGTCCTATTTTACAACAGGAACTGATTTGAGGACAGGATTGTATTAAATGGGCGCGGTTAAGGACGCTAAATCCCCGGCAACAGTGGTTTAGAGGCTCCTAAATGAATAGTTTGGATCAACAACTGCAATGATCAACAATTAAAAAGACCCATTTTTAACTTAAAATGTTTGCTGGGAAACTAAAAATCACCCTTATTTACTTGCACAACACATTATTTACACGCAAATCTAAAACTTCTCAAAATCAATCATCAACATTTTGTCATCGTCAGTTCATTTTCTAAAAGGGCCATTTAGTTCTGTCTCGAATGATGAAAAGATGAGCGTCCTTGCTCATTTTGCTTCCCAGAAATGAGCAAAAACGGGACGAAAAACATGAAATTTTGGCTTGATCTTTGCACCTAAGTGTCTGATATTCAAATTTCGCTTTCTGGATCAAAACTACTCGAATTTCCTCACTCGTGTTGTTATGACTAAATCGAGTTTTCAATTCTCTATCCAACGATTGAAAACAAGTTCTGTGCCTCGACTGGGGCTTCAGAAACTTCGAAAAAAGCAGCGTCATGTTTGAGTCGATTTTGCAACACAAAAAACACGCAAATCGAAAACGTCTTGAAATCAAGACTTTTTTGAGAAAACTGCCAACATTTTGTTATCGTCGGTTCATTTTCTGAAAGGGCCATTTAGTTCTCCCTCGAATGATGAAAAGATAAGCGTTCTTGCTCACTTTGCTTCCGAGAAATGAGCAAAAAACGGGACGGAAAACATAAAATTTTGTCATACTCTTGCACCTAAATGTCTGATATTAAAATTTCGCTTTCTGGATCAAAACTACTCGAATTTCCTCACTCGTGTTGTTATGAATAAATCAAGTTTTTAATTCTCTATCCAACGATGCCAAAACCAATTCTGTGGCTCGAATGGGGCTTGAGAAACTTCGAAAAAAGCAGCATCATTTTTGTGTCCATTTTGCAATGCAAAAAACAAGCAAATCTAAAGTTTTTTGAAATCCAGACTTTATTGAGAAAACTGCCAAAATTTTGTTATCGTCGGTTCATTTTCTAAAAGGGCCATTTAGTTCTCTCTCGAATGATAAAAAGATGAGCGTCCTTGCTCATGTTACTTCCGAGAAATGGGCAAAAACAGGGCGGAAAACATGAAATTTTGGCATAATCTTGCACCTCACTCGACCATATTGTAATTTCATAGACAACAGAAGACTAAATTTCTACTACACGACCCCCCCTTGGTTTGAAAGCCTGGATCCGCCCCTGCTTGCATCTTCAGACAGGTGTTTTTGCTTGATAGTTCAATATTGTCCAGTGTAAGCTCAGGAAGAAATTCTTTTTCACGACGGTCTAAAAGACCGGCACTCATGATGATAAACCGACAAACTTAGAAAAAATTGTTCCATTTTTATTTCCAGTGTTAATGCAGTAACTTGACAAGCAATTTATCTGGAAAACGTTGATGTTCTTGTTATATCAGGTGCAACCGAGCTTCCCCAGCGGTCATATGGATTGTTGCAAACATTTTACACCATTTGCCTGATTTAATTTATGATTAATTTTTCCCGAAACCGTGGCTGTACTTAACACAAAGTGAAATTTGCGAGCTTTACTGAACATTGAAGAATTTTGTTCTTTCTACTGTTTCCATGGTTTGCATCATTCTCTAAAGTATTAGAATGATTCTAACATTTGCCATAAAAATCTGAACTGAATTATTCGATAAAAGGGAGGAAGTAAACAGCTTATACTTAGGATGCAATTAATTCTACTTACTCTTCAGACTTTTGCGACATGTTGTCCTTATCTTTGTCTTTGTGGCCCTGCCCACTACTGCACGAATTTCCCATGATGGAGAATGTTCACTCAAATTCACCTCAAATCGCGTTCATTCTATTGATCACCTCACTAAAGCGGCCACTGATAGCGATTCTTCATTTTGAATCTAACATCACTAGTCTTATTACCGAAAACCGTTTTACACCCTTACACATTTCCGTTTTTCTAGTGCTGACTTTGCAATAAGATTTATTATTGTTATTAGTTATTTGTCTGATTTAATTTATGAAAATTTTTTTGAAAATTTCTCGATTTTTATAGTCATCTCAATTGCTTTCTTCCTCGCGCATCACGTGAAACTGAAGAAATTACTAGTCTTCTTCTAGAATGAATCTAGTAAAATTCAAATGGTTGTTGAAAGTAGGTATTGCTTTTTCGATTTTGGAATGTGTCTGCATTATATGAAATGTGGAATATTTAAATTTTACGCAAACCACTTTAATGCTAAGAGATAAAATTACTGCCAATGGACAAGATATTTTCATTGAAAATTGGCAACAATTTGCTTCGCTACTTTGCTGACAATAATTAAGCATCTGGACAATTATCTCCTAATAATTTCCAAAGCGTAATTATTAACGAAAACATTGAATATTTCATGCAAGTCTTATAGTCCCATGGCACCTTAGAACAACTTCCATTTAATCTATTTCAACATTAACTCAATTATTGAAAAACCGTGAGGAAAAGAATTATTTTAAAAGAACGAATTAATATTTTTAACGTCTTCTAAAGAACCGAAAAGCTTAAATTGTCTTGATACAATGAACTCCTTCCGAGTCATTTTTGTGTTTTTAAACTTGTATTTAATATTACCTATCAAGTGGTACTTAAACAATTAAATTTTGACCGTGATTGTACAAAAAACAGTTTAAATAAAAATTTGATTGTGGAAACATGAGATTTACTAGCAACTACTCGATAATTTCATCTTCTTTACTAACTTTAAAAAAGTGTATTTAATATCTAGGTATCTATCCATATATCTTGTTTGAGAATCTTGGTAGTACAGAAAACATTTACTTCAGCGAGAGTTTTAGATATTCATTGATTTTCTCACAAATATTAGTACTTATCCAAATATAATAGACCTTCTTCATTTAAATTATACAAATAGTTATTTAAATTATATAAATGCTCATGATAATTTTGTGCAATCCTTGAAGGAAAAGAAATCAAACATTTCTGGGCCCACTTAAGATTTATTGCAAATTGACCCAAATAATTTTTAGAATTCAAATTTTGCAAAAAATTTGCTGCAAAATTATCAGAATAATGCATAATAATAAACATCACGTTAAAATAACCATCTACTCTGTGGAAATAAGCAAAAACGAAATTTGATCGGGTATTTTGACTCGAGTTTTAATAACCCGCCAATTTCAAACCTCCTTATGTAATTATAGTTTTTTAATCACTCTGTATACTATTGAGTATTATTTAAAAAAAAACAGTTTTATCTGATAAATGTAACTGAACCGGTGACAAATGCTTGTTTATGAGTAGCAAGCCAATTTTTTCGCGTACACGGAACAGTTACATGTAGATAAAAAAAATAGCTTTTACAAATCTTATTGCAAAATCGCCTAAATAGGACCTAAGGAAAGAATTATAGGGGAATTACTTAATTCGGCGACAAACAACATAAACAGCTTCGCAACATCACGGGTTACTCATGCAACTTTGCACCCTCACCGGGTCTCCTACAGGTTAAATATTCCAGTTTCACTCGAACCCCTTGTAGAGCGGTCACTTAACACAATTGCGAAAGAATTTCCTTGAAATTTTTCAACGATTTCGGCTCCAAATCAGCTTAGTTTTCCGCGGACGAGCGAACGAAAATAAATATTTTCCACCGGACTGTCGTCGGATCGGGTTGGCATGGCGCTGTGACGTCAGTGCGCGTCGCGACGCTCTTGCAACTCTCGTCGGCTCGGGATCGATCAGGAAATAAAAAAGGGGCGAATACCGGAGACGCTGCTACCAACCTTTACCGAGGGACTTTTTTACTTAGATGTTCAATCGGAATTTTTCAATCAAGTTCAAAATTGTCCCATCTTGATCCAGTTTGAAAGATGTGATCAGGTAGAGGTTTACACACATATCAACTTTTTCGAACACCGTTTTTTGCATTATTCGTTGCCCTGGCCATTCGTTAGCCAGAGTTTTGCTAGATAGAAAAACTCCTTTGAAAACTCATTTAATTCGCTTACAATGGAACGTTGAAGTTGGAATTGATCAATTGATTAAACCATTTTCGGGAAATGTTAAGTGAACTCTACAAAAAACCACGATATTTTCTTGTTGAATCTCGTAAGTTTCAAGCGCTTTAAAGTGCATTTTTCCGAATAGAAGTTTAGGTAAATAGATATTTTTCGAAAACCAGGCGAGATATTAAAAGAAAACCTATGCTTTTGCACATCTACTCTCAATTGAGTTTTCTGTAGGTAAAAATTTTAGCACAAAACACGAAAGCACAAACGTTTTGCACCATTAACAAACTGGTTTGACTAAAACGATTCGAAAATTTGTCAGTCATAAAAATATATTTACTTAAATATTTCAAAGGATGAATATCAGTAAGCGTTATGGTAATCTAAAAAGTAACTACTTTTATTTAGTTGAATAACTTAATTTAATATTTCACAAAAAATATACTTAAACTAAAAATCACCTTTCTCATTATAGCCTTATCGTAGTTGCTTATTGTTGTCTGATTGGAAAAATGAACTATTGCCCCATAGTGCTCTACATCAACATCAACATTAATTAAGTGATTAATACACCATTCACATTTTTCAATACTATATTATTTAGTAATAATGAAGTAGGATCGAGGACAACCTTCAATAGTTCAATAAGTTTGTATTAAATACTGAAATCCTACACAAAGCAATCTTTAGTCTAACTTCAAATCTTCCATCGTTGTATATTACAGAGTTAGGATAATAAGTGAATGTCTATTATCAAAATTTAACATACAAAGTTCCAAAATAGTTTACCACATGTTATAATCAGAATCATCAGCTTCAAAAGCTAAGAAGAAACTGAACAAGGTTCCGTAGACGATAAAATTCCCGGCGAGCGTTAGCCAGCAAGCCCCCCAAAGAATTACGCTGCCCCGGGCTAAAACGATCGGAAGGGCAAAAGAACAAACGAGAATGCCCATGGTGAGAAAAATTGCGGTTTCAAGGCACGAGTTACTCGAACCGGAATGATCCGAGTACCGTCTAGCCATCAGGGTGGGAACTGGTGCAAGCACGTAGAAGAGTACCACAAAAAATGGCCACCATAATCTGAAACACAAACAAATCTTTTAGACTAAGGTTCAAATAGAAGAATGGTTCAATATCAATATACGCACTAATGAGCCAACACTTACCCATATTGGGGTAGAGCGCAGGCCAAAATGATGAAAGTCATCCCCACCGAACCAGCAAATGCAAGTGAGACCAATCTGCAAATATTCCAAGATAGATCGCTGAGAATTTTTCTCAACTCTATGGAAATTTTTTTATTGATTACTCCAAAATTTGCTTGTTTTTGTATTAAGTTTGAGGCTTAGGATTTAAAAAATACCTTTCACTAGAGTTAACAATAGAATCTTGAGCGGCTATTTATTCCTTGAGAAAACTCACTGAAACTATGAATAGAATAAAAAAGTGAGATCTCATTTAATTTACTTAGTAATACATAAGCATTGGTTAAATTATGAACTAGTAGAATAATATTTATTAAGTAGGTGCAATATTAAAATAAATACTTACGCTAAAATAGATCCAAGAGTAGTAGACGAACACATGAAACAAAACAAAGAATAATGAATAGTAAATACTTGGACCAAAATGGACAAAATTAATACTCCAAATGTATGCCAAAGCAGCAACAAGGCTACACGTAAAAACTGATAATGGTGGAAAAATATACCGAAACGTATTTTAATTGATAAATAAAGACAATAAATGACTGAAACCCAGGAATTAATTTTGATTTGGAATTGAAACACAGTCAGGAAAGTATATACAAATTAGGTATATTATAAAAACATATCTCGAGGTGAATGAGAGTTAAGGACAATTCGCATAGTTTTGTAAATTAATTCTTCAAAGCTGTATAAAACATTCAAAAATTACATTAAAACCAGTAAGTACCTCTGAAGGAAGCTGATCCTCGTACACACTCCGTTTGAGTTTAATGTTTAGTTCCGTTTCATTTCTGATTTGCAATGAGTTTTATAACAATAAAATAATATACAAAAATACAAGCAAGCAAAAGCAAAAAAAATTAGTTTTCCCTTCGGTTTGAAATCGCTGGCTGATTTCAAATACTTTTGAACAAATTTTTCGGGTCAAAATCCTCGGGATTCTTCCTTATAAGCCGGGATCAATAGATTTGTACTTTCTTTAGCTCAAAGTTAATTAAAATTTGACTACTCCGTTTCCTTGTACATTTCTTCATTTATTGCTCTAAATAAGGTCGATGAACATAAACTAAAATTGCTTAAACAACTTCCAATGGACGTAACGGATAAATTTCAGTTCCTATACGTGTTTTGTTCTAGCAGTTTTAATTTTATTATTTTTTGCTGCTTTGCATATTTTCATTGCTTGTAGGTACATGTATCTGTACGTATACACACATTCACGTGTTGTACATGCAGCTGCACGCAAATCCCTGGAGATTTATCAAAGTATTATGTTGCAATTTTTTGTCATAATTGTTTTGTGTATTTCTCTGTCTTGTTGAAGAGGATAAGTACAGATTGTTTAGTTCTTTTTATAGTTACTTGGAGTACCTAAATAGGTTTCCACCCATGGGGAAATACATAAATGAATCATAATAATAGTATCATTGTAGCATTAATTTCGTTATACTTTCAAATGTCCATTGTTATCTAACAAGGATCTAGGGATATTTGGCGAGATTAAAATGCAGCAACTAACAGGGATTTGACTTAGTAGAGGAACACTTTAGCTTATTATCTGGGCAAAACCAAAAACAAAGACATGTTGCAATATTTACAGGCCTCGACTTCCAGTTGAAGTTGTGGTATTTGTAAACTTAAAACGGATGCCACAGTACTATCATTATTTAAAAAATATAATAAAATGTAACGCAACAAGAGTAAATTTCAGGAAATTGAGAAATGAAGGTTTGATTGAGTCATGAACTTAAGTGGTCCTAAAGCATTACTCACATTTAATTCCTGCCATTTTGCAAAACTTCAGTTTGAGCGGAAATCTCTAAATTTCTCTTGGTTATATACTGTTTATCTTTGTATCTCCGTCTCAACACTAGCATTAGTTAAATTCCCAAAAAAATTGTTAATAAAAATGTAAACACTAGAAATGGCAGACGTCAAAGTTAGATAGTGTCTACCGCCAGATGTCACTGAATAGGGTCTTTTGAATTTTGGAAAAGTCCCGAACGCATATTTTACTGAATATCAAATCATTCAAAAAAACCCGGATTTGTGACATTTTGGCCATAATTTTTCGTATGTGTAAAATGCAGAATATCTTGAAATTTAAATTTAAATTAAAAAAAAAGAAGTTTCGCCTATAGGAAAAGCAATCCAAAATTTAAAAAAATGTTTATTAGATTATTAGTTAAAATTTTCGAAGAAATCAACACTCGGAATGTTAAAATTTGAATTTTTCAAATTCCTGCGTTTTATATGAAAGGCATTTAACAAAGAAAGGCTCCTGCTTTGCCGATAAAATAAAATAATGCCGAATCATCTGTCAAAACGCATCGGTGGTCGAACCATTGCGAAAAGGCAACGTCATTCAATCTAGAGTAAAATAACGATTGTCACGAAGTTCTGCATTGTTCAAGCAGCAATTTAGGCTACAGATTGCGTTTAACTGTTACTAAGACTTTGTAGATTTATTCAGCGCTCGTCCAGTGAGTGTACACCGAGTACGAAATGGCTGATCAGCAAAAGTAAGTAGCCCCTTTGTCTCTGTTTACCCGGCAGGTCATTTTCGGGACTTTTTCACTCGATTTTCTAGTTTGTCATCATGGAGTAGAAGCTGTACTCAATCCCATGCTATTAATAAACATGGCATGTGTTTTATTAAGATTTTTTGATCGCAAAATGTAGTCAAGCTCCTGTGATTTGTAGTTGACACTATCAGCCATTTTAACAGGATTGGATTGGATGAATATGCTTACTAAGGGGATATTAATCATTTGTTTAGCCTGGGCTGTTTGTCACGCTTGAATATACAACATCAAAGTTCGGTAAAACTCCCAAGCAAGTTTTGGAAAAAAGTAGCATCCGAAAATCCTACAAATACCCAATTAGCCATTTTATCTACCAACTAATCAGTTTGCTTAAAGTAGCACAATTACCACATTGGTAAAATAATCATTATCAAATTTAAAACTTTATCTTAGAACAGTATTTGAAATGGCTTCGGTACCCGCTGGTCCCCCGAGATTGATAGAACCAAAGTTATTCTTGATTCGTTACTAAAGCCTTGTCCCATTTTCCATTGGTTGGAGATATGTCAATTCATACGACGGAGGACGAATTGACAGATCTCCAACCAATAGAAACCCTGTCGTATCATCGTACCATCGTATAAACGGATGCATGGGACACAGGCTTTACTATTCAATTTAATTTTAAATGTATCTTGTGATCTGAACTGCACACTAATACACAGTTGATAGGCAATGTATAAGCTCATAAGCAATTTTCACTAAAAATTATATGAAATTTGGTTTTAATGTACTTGATTTAACCAGACATTTTAAAAAACTCGAAAACAGCATAATACAACGTAGTAAAAAGTAATTTTCTGAGAATCCAAACTTAATTCATGTTGTCCAAATTTTTATAATTCGTATATAAAGTGAGCGTCTTGCTCATTTTGCTTCCGAGAAATGAGCAAAAACGGGACGGAAAACATTAATTTTTAGCATAATCTTGCACCTAAGTGTCTGATATTGAAATTTGGGTTTCTGGGTCAAAACTACTCGAATTTCCTCTCTCATGTTGTGATGACTGAATTGGACATTCAATTCTCTATCCAACGATGTCCAAACGAATTTTGTGCCTCAAATGGTTTATGAGAAACTTTGAAAACAGCAGCGGCAACTTTGACTCCATTTTGCAACTCCAAAAAAAAACACGCAACTCTAAAACTTTGTGAAATAAACACTTTTTGTAGAAAACTGCCAACATTTCCTTATCGATGGTTGACTTTTTTTTAACAATCCATTTAGTTCTCTCTGGACTGATGTAAAATGAGCGTTCTTGCTCATTTTGCTACCGAGAAATTAGCAAAAACGGCACGGAAAACATAAAATTTTCACCTAATCTTGCTCCTAAATGTCTGATATTCAATATTTTGCATTCTGGGTCAAAACAACTCGAATTTCCTCACTCATCTGGTGATGACGGAATCTAATTTTCAATTCTCTATCCAACGATGCCAAAACGAAGTATGTGGCTCAAATGGTTCATGAAAGAAAGTTCGAAAGCGTCGACTTCATGTTTGAATCGATTTTGCAACAAAATTTCTATAAATGTGCCATTCAGGCTGAAAGCGAAGTTGCTATGTAAAACGAAAATCTTGTTCAATTTTTTACCGCGGGTTTTCGTTGCTGGCACATCGACAAAATAATCACTCAGTGAATCATGAAATAAAATCGTAATATGATTAAAATATTTCACTGTTTTTAGTAGCAGTTAGCGACTAAAATATTGTAAAATTTTGTTGAACATTTAATAGCTTTCTAACTTTGTTAGATATTATGAATTAATAAAATTGAAAATTTATAGAGATTGTTTGTTTCAGTGATGATTTGGCTACTGCAATTCTGCGCAAAAAGGATAGGCCAAACAGGCTTATTGTCGAGGAGGCTGTCAACGACGATAATTCCGTCGTAGCTTTATCGCAGGCTAAAATGGATGAACTGCAGCTTTTTAGAGGAGACACTGTTCTCCTTAAAGGTAAGATTATTCAATGTTCAACAAAACCAGATAGATCAACTCAACCCCATAAGTGAAATTTTTTGTATGAACTTCTTTGTCATTGTTGGGGAAGATTAATCAGCGTTCTTGCTAGCTTCTATTCAAGAACAAAAAATTTTTAAATCTACTGTGAAAACTGCGTTAACACACATTCAAAATGCAAACTTTCAGGTAAAAGGCGCAAGGAAACCGTTTGCATAGTGCTTTCTGATGATACCTGCAGCAACGAAAAAATCAGGATGAACAGGAATGTCCGTAACAATCTGCGGGTCAGGCTGTGCGACATTGTGGCTATTCAACCCTGTCCTGACGTGAAATATGGGAAAAGGATTCATGTGCTTCCTATCGATGATACCGTCGAAGGTCTCACAGGGTGAGTTTCTCAATTTAAACAAAATCATAGCTGAAAAAATAATGCATCTTAAGTTGTTACTTAATAAAGGCGTTCTTTAGATGCTTCTTTTTAAAACTAATGTTCGACAGGAATGGACTTGAATAATTCTTTCCACTTGCCGCTCGCACATAAATTATTTTTCCCCAGTAAGGCAAATCTTTCCTAGTAATCTTTGTATACAGGCAAGTTGTTTGCCTCGGCGATTTCATATCGGTACTAGATAAATACCTACCAGATAACCTGATTAGTTCAATTTTGACAAAAACTGGCCATGTATGGTTTTTCCCCCGAGTCTTCACTTGCAAGCCGAAAATTGTGAGAGCACAATCATATATAATATCGACCGCAACTAAAAAGAAGTGTTAATGATGAATTGCCCCCATATTATTGTTCTCTTTGATTATTACAATTTTTAATTATGTCCATTAATATGCAAATTAACACATTTTTGGTCCTAAATGTAAATTTGTACATACGAAAGTGGTTGACCCCATTTTATTCGTCGAATGCTCCGTGTTGTGACAATAAGATTGCGAAATTAACGGATACTCCGCTGGTAAAAGAAACGCTACATTGATAAAGTGGTTAAATTAAATGCTTGTTATTTAAGTTTGAGTTAGCTTCCGTCATGTATCGATACTGATCATTGTTATCTAAATGGCATGTGTAGGAGCTGAAGAAATGTTTAATTATAAATTTGCCACTAGCATTATGAACAATAAATATATTTCTTATCTATAAACATATTTAGAAATATGTAAAACTTTGGCCGGTTTGGATTCTAAAATTTTTGTAGTAAACAATGATAAATATATTGAACATTCCGCAGATCAAGTAAAAAAACTAAATAACAAAGTAGTGTTCCAAATTTTTTAATATCTTGCTCATAAGGTTCAATTATTTTCTCAAAACTAAATAGACRACAATGACTATTAGTAAATAATATACACACAATATGATATAATTATTCCAATGAAATCGTAATTTCTAACATTGGCCTAATTTTTTTCCAGAAACTTGTTCGAAGTGTACTTAAAGCCCTACTTCCTTGAGGCATACAGGCCAATTCACAAAGATGACGTTTTCATAGTTCGAGGAGGCATGCGAGCTGTTGAATTTAAGGTAGTTGAAACTGATCCTGCCCCATTCTGTATCGTGGCCCCCGATACGGTCATTCATTGCGATGGGGATCCAATCAAGCGTGAAGAAGAGGAGGAAGCGTTGAACGCTGTAGGATATGATGACATCGGAGGATGCAGAAAGCAACTAGCACAAATCAAGGAAATGGTGGAGCTGCCATTAAGGCATCCATCACTGTTTAAGGCTATCGGAGTAAAACCACCCAGAGGTAAATTTTCCCTGAGACAATCTCGTTCAAATTTTTACTTTTTGTTTGAATTTAGGTATTTTGCTGTATGGTCCCCCAGGAACTGGTAAAACACTGATTGCGCGAGCTGTAGCTAATGAAACCGGCGCGTTCTTTTTCCTGATTAATGGACCTGAAATTATGAGTAAACTGGCTGGTGAATCTGAGAGCAATCTGCGTAAGGTTAGTATATATTTTTAGGTTGCATTCGAACCGAAACTAAATTTTTTTGTCATTTAGGCATTCGAGGAAGCGGACAAGAATTCTCCTGCAATCATTTTCATCGACGAATTGGACGCCATCGCTCCCAAGCGTGAAAAGACTCACGGGGAAGTGGAGAGACGCATCGTATCTCAATTACTCACCCTTATGGACGGCATGAAGAAATCGTCTCATGTAATTGTAATGGCAGCTACCAACAGGCCAAACTCTATCGATGCCGCTTTGCGTCGTTTCGGGCGTTTTGACAGGGAAATTGATATCGGAATTCCCGATGCCACTGGCCGTTTGGAAATTTTGCGTATTCATACTAAGAACATGAAATTGGCTGATGATGTGGATTTGGAACAAATTGCAGCTGAAACTCATGGTAAGAAAACATTTTATCGTTGCGTGTGCTTTACGAAAACTCTGCGCTGCTTCAGATGAGTGTTTATAATTATCTACAATTATAATTTTTACAGGTCACGTTGGCGCTGATCTTGCCTCATTATGTTCTGAAGCTGCCCTCCAACAGATCCGAGAGAAGATGGATTTGATTGACTTGGAAGATGACCAAATCGATGCTGAAGTGCTGAACAGTCTTGCTGTAACCATGGAAAACTTCCGCTACGCCATGACTAAGAGCAGTCCAAGTGCACTCAGAGAAACTGTATGTTCTAATTGCACTGTTTTCATTTTCCTTTTCTCATTAATTTTGGTTATCAGGTCGTTGAAGTGCCAAATGTTACCTGGGAAGACATCGGAGGTTTGGCCAGTGTTAAGAACGAATTGCAAGAGCTGGTTCAATATCCAGTTGAGCATCCCGACAAGTTCCTGAAGTTTGGTAAGTTTCGTGTTCCAGTAATGATTTGAAAGTCTTCAATTTATACATTCTTAGGTATGCAACCTTCAAGAGGAGTATTGTTCTATGGACCACCAGGTTGTGGTAAAACTTTGTTAGCAAAAGCGATTGCTAATGAATGCCAGGCCAACTTCATTTCCGTCAAAGGTCCAGAACTGTTAACCATGTGGTTTGGAGAGTCTGAAGCCAACGTTAGAGACATTTTTGACAAGGTAAGCTCTTACTCTCAATAGGTTATTGTCGACAAACGCACCGAAATACGTTTATTGTATTATTTAGCTGAAGTTTTTTTATATTATGATAATTTTGTTTTGTTTCCAGGCAAGATCAGCTGCCCCTTGCGTGTTATTCTTCGATGAATTGGACTCTATTGCAAAATCAAGAGGTGGAAATGTAGGAGATGCTGGTGGTGCCGCTGATCGTGTAATTAATCAAATATTAACTGAAATGGACGGTATGGGTGCTAAGAAGAACGTTTTCATTATTGGTGCTACTAACAGACCAGGTATTTAAAATTTAACTGAAGGATTATGAAATTACATATTTCAATTTTGAAGTGTCTGTTAAATTAGAATCACAACTGTTTTATACATTTCCAGTCTTTTGCGTTCAATACTAATTTGTCGCAATTCTATTTTCTAGATATCATCGATCCGGCCATCCTCCGTCCTGGACGTCTGGACCAACTGATCTACATCCCATTGCCCGACGAAAAATCACGCGAGCAAATATTCAGAGCAAATTTGCGCAAATCGCCTGTAGCAAAAGATGTGGATCTCGTCTACATTGCAAAGGTCACTCATGGATTTTCCGGTGCCGATTTAACCGAGATCTGCCAACGTGCCTGCAAACTGGCCATCAGACAATCGATTGAAGCGGAAATTAGAAGAGAACGAGAGCGAGCGGGCAATGCTGCATCTGCAGCCGCGATGGATGTAAGTACTAATCAACATAAACAGATTCTTTATAGTTCACCAGTCTTTAAAACACTATCAAGTATATATTCGGTTGGATATTAACTTAAACTTCGAGATTAAATTAACATTTCTCCTTTTATTATCCCATACGTGTCACCCCAACTTTGAACGAGTTATTTCTCAATTTCGCATAATAGGACAGGTCTTTTCTTGTAGTCGGGCTGCACACATCAAAACCTGTTGCATTTAATCGTATTTTTTTGCAGCTGGATGAAGACGATCCTGTCCCGGAAATTACCAGGGCTCACTTCGAAGAGGCAATGCGATTCGCTCGGAGATCAGTATCAGACAACGATATTCGTAAATACGAAATGTTCGCACAAACGTTGCAGCAGTCGAGAGGCTTTGGCACCAATTTCAGGTAGGGTGAAATTTATTTATAAGTCGATTTCTAAATCAGCGATTCCGAAACTGCACTTTATCATGCCAAAGTATTCACATCGGAGTGGAAACTATTTATATTTAATTGTTCGAGAACAAACAATTAAAAAAATATGTATATTACATTGTTTAAAACTAGTATACCTACATTAAAAAAAAAACGTCTTAATATTGTGTTCGGTATATAACTGACACCAAATTTGAAACTTAACCCGTGTCTTTCGTCTTTCAGATTTCCAGCTGGTCAAGCAGCGGCCGCTCAAGGAGGCCAGGCGCCTCCTCCGGTAGCACCAGGGGATCAAGCCAATTTCGATGATGCTGAAGATGACCTATACAGTTAGAAATGTCTCTTCTATGAAACGTGGAGAAAAAGGTTTTTATATACGTGTATTTATTTCAATACTCGATATTTAGAGTTCATCGGTTTACTTCATATGTTCTTCATTTATAGTTTTCAACTACAAAATAAATAAATGAAAATATTAAGGCAAATAGTTTTCAGCCCAGTATTTATAAGGATATTCTGCTGGGAAAACAACACACATACGTAATAATAGAAATTGCTGTTTTTTTTTAATATTAGTAGTAGAATATTAAAAATGCGGATTTTGAAAACAAACCCACATATTTTTACTTAATATATTCCCATCAGTGATAATGCGATCGTAAATTAAACGCGTTTATGTTCTTTCCAAAATACATTATGGGTTAACAAACAAGGGGGCGGAATAAGTCTACGCACAAACTAATACGGAACTTAGACCAAAAAAGGGCATTACTAAGTTGGATTATTTAATTTAAATGCATACCTGAACGATGTAGCAAACTCACCAACTGTTGTATCCTAGTTTCGTGCTAGTGGAAACTGGACTTTTTTTTATGGATTTCTTCATGTTGTTTGAAGCGAACAGCATCGAAGCAGTAGTAGAAACATACTTCACATGTGTACCACTGCTTTGCTGCATATGCTGCATCTTTTTCGGCGTTCCAGTGTAGGCTTTTGTGTTTATCCAACATATCTGTGTCATTCGTTTTGAAATTGCATTCAGTACAGGTGAAAACCGGCAAATTTGGATCGTACCCCAACAATGGGGGCCCGATATTTAGAGCTTTTCCGGCGTTCTGATATATTGGCACATTGGAACTTTCCCTTGGAATGAAATTACTCTCACATTTGATTTTTATGGTATCCAGTTCTACGTCTCCCTTGAACTGAGAAAAGCCAACTATAAGATCAAAATGACTCTCCTCCCTGGCGTGAATGTGTGCGTGATTTTTTAATGTATATCTATGTGATATGACAGTATTGCACATTAAACATTTATATGTAACGTTTTCTGGTTTCGATAGATCGGCCTGTTGCAAAAGCATATTTTGATCAGACTTAGACAATATAGCATCGGAAGAACTTTCCTGTTTGTTTATTGGGCAATGTTTCTTCTCCTGTTCACACAATTCGCTTTTAGGTGTATCTTCAAAACTTTTCGGTTTTTTCGAGCAAATATTAATGTGTTTTCTAATGGAATCACTGTCATATCTAGAATAATAATCGCACCCCTTATTCAGACATTTTATGAGCAAAGATGGTTTTTTTACATTATTTTTCAAGGAATCCTCTGCAGTCGTATTATCTGCCTGGTCTTCAACGATTTCTATCCGAATTGTTTCACTTTCATCAGTATCTATATTTGTATATTGTGCAATATCATCTTCCACAGCTTGAATATCTTCACTAATCTTTGGATCAATATTTATTGGATTGCTTTGTTCAGTTTTAATTCCATTGAGCTGATGCGCTATCAAAGATCCATTTACTAAAACAAACATTTTATTTATGAGAATAACTCTAAATAAATCATCACTTGCAATACATCAATAACTGACCACATTTACCTGGATTTTTCCCAATATCGCTGAATTGGTGTGTCACCAACAAGTGCACCTTAAAGCTCGATTGATTTTTGGATTGAAACAAGCAGTCAGTTTGTGGACATATGTAAACATTATTCGAATTATGCATTAAGCGGTTATGAAAATCTAAATGCAAATTATCAGTCGTTTCATATGCACACCATTCACAGACGAAACTTTCGCTTTTCTCAATTACCTCGTCGGTTTCAGTTGGATCTCTAGAAAATAATCACACCATCATACATCTTGGCCTCAATAATAAACCAAAGTTAAATTAGTGGTAGTAAAAAAATTAACGAGTTAATGAGAACATGAGTGATTAAGTTTGTTAATTATCGAGCATAAAACAACAACGCGGGCTTTATTATTTTTTCACATTTCACATTCACATTATATCATATATTTTAAAATCAAGGGAAATTATACAGTGTGATTTACTAGATATCTTAAGACCTATTTTATCATTTCCGTTCTTATTAATAGCTTTTGATTTTTCTGTCCAAACAGCCATATTTAAAATATTCTATGTAGAGTATTACTTACGAATCATCTTCATCATTGGCGGCATAGACTTCAATGAATTTAACTTGCTTTTGTAAATCTTCTAGCATTTCCATATCACTGGGAACCCAACCACTCGTCTGTTGTTGGTCAGTTGTTTGAATTGTTTCATTAGGTTTGCGGGTTTTAGACTGTTTCCTTTCATCCCTTATAACACCTATCTCAACTAAAACGTTGAAATATTACTTAGCGTTTATGAAAACTTGCAGTATTTTAAAAAAGCACGCCGAATCTTACAGCTGTTGCTTTTTTAGGAACTGAGTTGTTTCAAAATGAGTATTTTAATCAAGACCTAACAATCAATAATACTCACTATGATCGTCATTCAACTCACGATGCTGTGTTAGATGTAGTTCCAAATCATCTTCATTGTCTGCCTGAAAGCTACAGTCAGGCATCGGACAACCAAATTCTTCGGTCTCTTCACCATTTTCAGTTTTTGTTTCTTCTGTCGCTTCATCATTTTCATTTATTTCCTCAAAACTGTCAAAATTAATACTATGGATTCGTTTCAAATGATGCAGATATTGGGAGCGACTAGCACTCTGAAACTAATGCGCGATATTATTTATTTCACTGAATAGATTTCAAATCACTAGCCTAGTTAAGGATGCTAAAGTTTTATTATTATTTTAAATGCTTCCTTAAATACATCAAACTTCTTACCATGCCGCACCAGCATGAATATAAACTTCCATTTAGTTCAGAGGAATTATTGTGAATAATATGTGAAGATGACCATTTTTCGTTATCAGATGATGATGTCATGAGCGGTATGTTCTCCTCGATTGACTTCGTCTCACTGGAAATTGAAGAGATATGCGATAGAATAGAATTAATAAATATTCACTTACTAAAGGTCCGACTGTTCATTCATGTGTTTTTTGCATTCAGCCATGGTAAAGAAAGTCAAATCGCAGTGGCTACACTCGACCAGCCCGTTTTGTATTCGACTAAAATGCGAGCTTTTATGCTTCATCAACAGGAATGAAGTGGTTGTAGCAAAACAGCAAAACTCGCATCGAAATGTTGCTCTTACATTAGCAATATTTACTGCCTTTGACTGATGGCGCAGTGCTTTTGGCTTCGAGAAGCACCTGAAAAACCAATATATTTTTACAATAGATTGAGTCACCAACAAACAACAAAGATATTTTAAAACTTGTTCTAAATCAAATGAGGCATTTGCCATCGTTTGGAATTGTATTGAAGCTGTTTAGTAGCTTCTTGTTTACATATTTTATGTTCTTTTATTAGGTTGGCGGCTGATGCTTTTGCGCCACGAAGCTGAATATTTCAGCTACTAGTAGGAAGCAATATGGATCATCGCCGCCAATCGTCTCGAAAAATTCAACTAATAATAGATGTTTGCTATAAAATGTATTATAAAAATTATATACACCTTGATTAAATAAAAAATAGCAAAATGGCAACCAATTTTAACTGAATGAAACCCATAAAATGACCAAGGGGTAATTTTTTCCAGTAGTCATGTTAACAAGTGTAAGTAGCTGAAGCCAAAAACAGCTAAATACATTATAAGGCACGGACTAACCACCGCTACAATAGGAGGAAAACCATATATGAACTTAGTAAACTGCAGTATACAGGGTGTTTGGTAAGCCGTAGATACGTTTCAGTACAAAAATCCAACATCTCTTAAGGATGCACCGACTTACCAAATACTGTATTTATTTTACTGTTAATACTTACACAGCAAAGTGTCGCTTCAGAATAGTTCTCAAACCGGTTCGATATGAACACAAACTGCACTGATATATTGTGAGTTTTGGAGCGGAGTTTCGGCTGCCAGCATTGCGCTGGAAGTAACGCATTATTTACAGGATGTCCCAAATATAGCCAAATTGTTTAGGTATTAGGTATGGTAAAAAACAGTCAAATTCGTTCAGCTTTCAATCGATATTCAATAATGTTCTGGCAGAACATAAAAACATAAGAGTACTGTGAATATCAAACATAATTTTATTGCTTCATTGACTATGATTATTATAAATTGAAATTATTGAAAATCATGTCAATAATCTTGCTTTTCTTCTAAAGGATGAAAACGAGCTTCAATTGCAATGATTGCCAATTTACATAAAAACATATGCAAGTAGATGATCTTGCTTGGAAATTATAAGGCAGGGAGAAATTTCCAGACTATGTTTGTTTATGATTTATAATAAGTTATACATTTTTTTACTAGTTTATATTAGTTTTCGTTTTTTGCGCCATTTCAAATTTTTCAAAATTGAAACATGCAAAATCGTCTTACGACTCTAAAAGAACTATTAAAAACAGGTATTCTTTATGTTTATTTTTACTTACTTTTTTTCGTTTTGAGCACTTCTTACGTCGATCGTCGATATCATTTTTATTATTAGGGTTATAATCCAGGTCTGAGCTGTCCGGCATGATTTTTCATTTGGAGCGAAAATGTCCTCTAACAACAATGTGTTTTCCTGAAGGCACATACAACTTAAATTGCTTTTATAATTCCCTAACACCAATTCTTCATTCTATGTAAAAAAATAGGAAAGTTGCGTTTTGTTCAGTAATAATAAGTAAAAGTTTTGAACTAATTTTGCTTTTGGGTTCACCAGGGACCGGCTTGAACACAGTACTGCTCATATTTTTAATACCTTGTTTTAAAAAGACACAAACTTTTTTGAACATGAAACGTGTGTAAGAGAAAAAGGAGATTGTAAACATTTATATTCGATTTATGTAGTTACAAAAACGTTACAAGGACTATCATCATCTTGATTTAAAATTATAGAAATCTGATAAAAGACGTTAACTAATTACCTACAATCTTCCAGTAGACTTATTATTGCAATCTGGTTTTTCCTTTTAAAGGACAGTTTTAAAATTATACAAACAAAATTTAACCTAAAAGATTGACGTATATGAGTGAAGAAACAAGGAAAACAAACCAGATTGTTTTATTTAGTAGCTGAGCAGTGGCGCCCGGCTAGCAGCGTTGCCAACAAATCCTGTAAGTTCACACATTTTCCAGTATTTCTATTTAAATTTCTGACAAATTTAGAAAAATAGCCAAACTACCGCTAAACGGCTCGAGCAGCACAGCTGGTTCTCGTCTTTTCAGCTCAAAACTCTATTCTATCTAGCCTGTTCGTTAATTATCTGTGACGACTCTGTCCTCACCTCACTTCGTGACATTCGACATTCCAGAGATTTCACAGTTTGACAATTGTAAATGGCAACCACCCCGTTGTCATTTACAATACAATTTTTTTCTGTAATTTTCTCAATAAATTGATCTCAAAATGAGTCTGAAAACTGAAAAAGACAAGGTGAAACAACTACAGGATAAGTGCCAGTCGGTGCTGAATGCCCTGCTAAGGGATGAAGACAATAAGTACTGTGTGGACTGTGACTCCAAGGGTAATGTAACAAAATCAATGCTTTTGCTGATGATTTTATGTTTTTTCAAGTTCCACGTCATTATTTGTTAATAGTATGGCATTTCGGTATCTGTTAAGTCTTTTCTCAATTCCGCAAATTTTGCAACTGATCGATCCTCAACCTGGAATGCCGTTTGAGGTCCCTCGTAAGGAAATATGTTTGTTTAAACAACAGGCTGACTTAATATTTAAATGAACTAGTTTCAGAGAAATATTCATCGGCTTTTGTTTAATCACACTTTGCTCTTAAAAGACTTCAAGTTTATCAATTAAGGCCGATTTTATTGCTTTCTAATAGCTACAATAATCTTCATATTTTACTTTTAATCAATCATCTTTGCAGAGTCATTTTACAATTTTCAAGATAACCACCTGAGAGCATTTTATGGACATTTTGCAGTTAGAATTTGGTTAAAATTTAAATTATTTGTCTTGTAATATCAAAATGAATGTTTTCTTTCAAATGTCTGTGCTCTTTCCGTTTCAGTTTCAATTCAAGTTTTAGAGAACTAGGCACACATTTAAATTTTATCTTCCAGGTTATTTCGAGAGATTAGGCATTCTCATTTATGTGTTTATTATGAAAATTATCAGTGGGTCGATAACAAAACTAATGATATGTTCTTAACACAGAGCTTTTGTTGTTACGTTTAGATTTACTCGTTATTTAATGAAAGCCCATTATTTTCCATGCACCTAAGCGTAGTTTATAGTTTTCAAACTAATTAGGTATTTTATTGGCATATGAATAATAAAATACTAAAATGTAATGCCTACCCCTCAAAAAACAATTTTGCACAAATGAGTGTACTGTTCAGTCTAAATAAATGGTCAAATCTTAATGCCTGTGGAAAGTGCAAAAAATGCAGTCTATTTACATTTACTCACCAATTTTTTTAAATGAAACCATTTCTAATGCTCTTTTTAAGAGCACATCTCCATAAAGAAGGCATTAAAGAAATACAGTTACAGACTTTTCATCTTAATTTACGATAATAATAAGAAAAACGATACAAAAATAAAAAATTTAACCTAATCTGAAAAAAGGGAATCAGTAGTGATCACAATGTGTTTCTAGTAAAAGTGCATTGTTTTTTCGTTGTTTCTGTCTTCTTTCATTTTGTTCTAATAGGTCATAATGATTCCTAGAATGGACATGTTGAAAAAAATTATATTTACAATGCGGATTAGTCAGGCATAGAATAAGTCAATTTAATTAGTAAATTACTACCAAATTAGGCGCCAACATTTACTAGAAAGTCTTACTTAAACAAAGTTCTTAATAAGTTAACTGATTCTGAATTAATTAGTAAATTTTAAAAAGTTTTCGTTGCTTTAGGTAAATTTTAACTTTTTTTTTATTTTTAAATTTAGGCCCCCGATGGGCGTCATGGAACATTGGTGTGTTTCTCTGCATTCGATGTGCGGGAATACACAGAAACCTTGGAGTTCATATATCTAAGGTCAAGTCCGTCAACCTGGACGCCTGGACTCCCGAGCAGGTCGTTTCCTTGCAACAAATGGGAAACTCTCGGGCCAGAGCAGTCTATGAAGCAAATTTACCAGACAATTTCCGAAGGTAATTTACTACCGAATTTAATTGCAAAAGAAGTGTATGGTTTTAAATGTAATTAATCATCTCAAAATCTAGCTGTTACAAGTTCCTCATTTTGTACTTGAGATTGTTGTTCATTGATTCAAGTTGCCAATTTATCTAAAAAGGAGCTCGAAATATTTTAATATTTTTGTTTGAACAATTTATTTATTATAAATTGTCTTCAAGCAAGCCTTTACAATCTCATAATAACGAGTTAACAGGGTGTAAATTAAGCTTTGACTTTTGACTTTTTTCTCCTTATTTAAGAGCTCTATTTAAACTGGTTAAGTTTCAAAGCTTGCTAATTGTGCTTTCTCCTTTAATTACATATTTTCATTATCTATCTTTGGTAAAAATAGAACATGAAATACGTACTAAGTTTCATTTACATTGAACTTACAAATACCTAATTTTCCATTAAAAGAATCATCTGCCATACTCTATTAGAGAAGCCAATTAATTTCCTTAGTCGTCAATCGGTTTTCTCCAGAAAATAAATTAATTTCAATAAATATTAAACGCGTAGTTTTTATGTATTTTTGGCATCGTTTTTAAGGTAAACTTTATAAAGCCCAATCCTTAGATACTTTGTTTTGTTGGGCTGTCAATATTAATGTGCGTGTAGATAAAAATAAAGTTAAAGAAAGAGATTGCAAACCAGCTTAATTCAGAATTACCTGTGTCCATTAAAAAAGTTAACGCTGTATTCCAATTATTGATCAGATATTGAGGATAAAATGAGTCAAATAAATGAATTACATAGTTACATAAATCAGGCTGCATGTCCAACAGCAAGGCAACAGATCGAAAACGCAGTCATTGTAATTCATCGCCACCTTTCGTTAAAATATCCACTTGTTTATTAATTCATGATGTGCATAAAAAATGAAAGTATAGAAAGCGCAATTACCTCACATGTTTATGGTCGGTTATTATTAACGACGCTTTCACATAGTTTTTTCAACTGCTTTATTAGGATTCAATAAAAGCACGATTTTTTAGCTATGTGTTTGTTAATATTTTCAGGCCTCAGAACGACACAAACCTGGAAACATTTATTAGAGCTAAATATGAGCATAAAAAATATATAGCTAGAGAATGGGTGCCGCCGCCGCTACCCAAAGTAAATTGGGAAAAAGAGATCGATGAAGAAATCGAGAAGCAGAAACGGAAGAAAAAAACGACTTTAGAGAAACGACCGTTGGCCAATGTCGAAGTGCCACAGTTACCTAAGCCTACCAACCCGAGTCCTAAACCATCAAGGTCTGTCAGTAATACTCCCGAAACGAAAGAGAAGCAAAAGCAAAACACTAACAGCAGTAGCAAAGATTTGCTAGGTAAGAGTCACGAAAAAATCATAATACATTGATGTGAAATAAAAATAAATACTCGTTTTCAGGTATTAATGGTGAGGACAACTTCAGTAGCTTCATCTCAGCGCCTCCAGCACAAATCAGTAGTAACGCAGTGGTTGAGCAGGACCCGATTAAGAAGCCAGATGTAGTAGACAAGGCGAAAAGCGAAGAAGAAAGCTTCTTCAATCAAACTCTACCAGCAGAAAAGGAAAAAGTTAAACTAGACAAAGTAAGGTTCTTTGAACTGAAGGTTTTGCTTTATTTGCGTTGATGGTTTAAATTGTTGCAGGACAGTATTTTAGCTTTATATGGGAGCGCCCCCAAAGTAACACAGTTCCAGAATTCCATGCAAACGCCATTTCAAACTACTGCAGGTTTTCAACCAGCCGGAGCTCAAGCCCAACACGGGTTTGCTTCTTTTGGAGGATTTCCTCAAGCGGGACAGGTAACAGCTTTTAAAGGAACATATCTGGGTCGGTGTAAAATGACATACAATTATTTTTCAGGTTCAAAATTTTCCTGTTCAGAACGGTCTACCGGTCCAGCCTCAGTTCCTACAACAATCAAATGGCGTTTTTCCAAATTGGGGAAAAATGCCAAATGCTACGCAGTTTCCGCAGGCACAAGCTCAGGTAAAAACTCCCTTGAATAACATACAGTGTGTCCGGGTTAAGAACTTACCACATACCATTAAGAAAAAATCTAAAATTTACAGAAATGGAAAATTTCATTAGTCTATGTTTAGAAAAATTTAAAGTAAAACAAAAACAGTTTACCACCTAGAACCTACAATTTATACTGCAGTTTATTATTTAGTTCCGATAAACCTATCCGGGTTTTTTTGTTGCAATTAGCATATAATTACAATATTTGAACTTTTATTGCAGAATCAGTTCAATCCCAACCAATTTGGCCAGAGCGGCCCGTTTCAAAGCCAGCCATCATCAGGGACGTCCGTCCCTTGCCAGTTTCCCACAACGTTTCCCTCGCAACTTTCCTCAACGCATCCACACCACTTTAGTGGAAACCCTATCAATGCATCTGCGATAGGTAATGCGAACTTTGCGTCTCCCATGCCCGGTAATAATGCGGCATTTTTCGGCAACCAATCACTGCAACAGCAATTCGGCAATTTGACTCTGAACGGAGCAGCTTCTGCTGCGCCCACTCCTAATATATGGCAGTAGCCGCCAAGAGTTGTTAAGTAAGATTATGCAATGACTGATAATAGAGGATTCTATGGAAGCGCGAGTTTGGTATTGATGTTTTCTTTTTTGGGCAACGTTGCACTTTATAGGTGCATAATTCGTGGCAGTCTTCTACCATAACTCACCTGGTGACCAGGAATCTACAAATTGAGATTATAAAAAGGGAATTTTAGTTTTAATATGTCTTAAGTTTGTCAGGTATTTTAATGTACTTAATTATAGCACTACGCTATGGCCAGTTCGCCAGTATTAGCAAGAAAGTACAAAAATACTTTTCAGACTTAGTGATAATATACAGGGTGTTTCATAATGTGCGAGATGAACCTTGAAGCAAGCACAGTTGCCATTTTATAACAAAGGCCCACTTGCAGTAACATTAACATGTTATATATCTGGGGAAACGTTGCATTTCTCCGCTAGACAACTCCAGTTTTATCATGAATTTCCGATAGTCAATTTTTGTATTTTTATTTTACTTTATATGAATTAAAACTAATTTTCATTTTTTTGAACTTATTTTGGGCAACGTTCCCAAACTTTTTGATGAAATGTGGGATATCTGTCCAACCGTATTAATACGACAAAATTTACTTTTGCACTTGAAAATATCTGGAAATTTGCGTGACAAATCTGGAATATTATAATAATGGGTTTGAAGATTATGCCATGTTCTCGTTTTACCCGATCGCTGTGATATATGCGAATTTGGGAAAACTATCAATATTTTTTTCTGAATCATTCCAATATGATTCTGAACATGCAGAAAGGTGAATTTTTTTAGAAAAAATCTACAAAACATTGAATTTTCAACAGCATATAGTTCCAAAACGATGCGTTCGTAGTCTTATATTTATAAGACGTTGTAGCAATGAAATAACAGACAAATGGATATGGATGATAATAAATTACCCTTATGCCTTTGTCCATGGTATTCAGGAATTCCCTGTATGAACTAAAATACTGGTATTTGACAACAATCGTATACACAGGAAATATCTCAATTGCACACTAAATTTGCGAACTAAAAAATTGAATTAAAATGCTGGTTTTCGACCGGAATTAATTCGAGATTAGAACTAATTTTTTTAGTTATCATTTACAAATTGGCAACAGTTAACGTTTTTAAATGCAAATTTTAGCTAAACGCAGCTGACAAACCAAAAGATATTTTCGTGTACTCACAGTGACTTCATACATATCGAAAATGATTAAGGTAATAATGAACAAACAAAACCGTTCGAAAAGAACACTTCTTAATCATGTGCTCAATGAAAAAATATGGTGTTAATTAACTCGTAATTTCTTCTTTTCAATTGTCTTCCTAATTTTAATTTTAACACCCAGAACATACTATAACTTAAACCCAGAATAAGTATGTTTGTGTGTATGAAAGTTAGAAATGTTTCCAAAACTTATTTACCTAAAACTTTCAAAAAGGGACTATTTTCTTCATATATTTATGTCTTTCTAAAGCGTACCGCATATTATCATACACCCTGTATTACCTCATAAAACACATCTCATATATTTATGTGTAAAGTGAACGAATATGTATGGCCATTTATAAAATTTACTCTCGCTAATTTATTTTTGTAACAAGACAAATATATGAACCATATACAATCTTGGGCAATAAATTAAAATTTATATGCAGCGCAAAAAGCGGGATTTGTTAGAAATTTCCTTGATCCAACTGTTTGAATCTAAATCGTAGACATCTGATGTGGAACATTCATAAGCCATACGAATTATGTAGTTTTATATACTTTTTTCCTGCGTTATTTAGCTTTTTAAAGTGGATCAAAGAATGAGCACTCTCCACTTTTGGAAAATGACAAATTTACACTATTCTTGCCAAACATGAAATTAGGCAATCCGTGCTTCACTTGTGTGTTTGTCCTAGTAGATAGAAATCTATTATTGGAATATAAAAAGAATTTATAAATCTAGGGCTATATAGAAATATTACATGATATTAAAATGTTGTATTTTAGTATTAAGATAACATCTAAATCGATTTGACTAAAGAATGAATTACACAAAATAATTCATGGAAAACTCTATTTTCTCAGTGTAAAATTGAATCGGAATAGTTATGTATACCTTTAAACAAGATCCGTATTAATATAAAATGGCATTTGTTATGGTTAAGTGAGAGTAGCTGAAACACGGTAAAACATTAACTTTGCCACATTCTGTAGCTTGAATTTCCAGTAATCAAAATTGTGCTTGAATCTTGCCCCTTGAGGTTTTTATTTCTGCTTTATCAGTCAAAATTAAATGTTTTGTCTTGTGCCTTTACCTTGATGATTGTAGCTTAACACGTGGCAGAAAAAAATGGTTTTTTGAGATTTGTGAACCAAAAAGGGCAATCAGCAAACGCAACACACACTAGAAAATCTATTTACGATAATGTATGCAATTATTTTATGTGATTTAATTTATTGGTGCGTTATTAATCAGGAATTTTAAATTATATTTATGTAATTCAAACTGAACGGGATTAAGATATGTTATACTTACATAAATAAAGCGAACAGTTGTAGGTAATACGCGATCGTTCAATGTATATTTCTAAAATGTTTGTCAATGTTAGTTGGGTGTATTTTGTTGACCATTTATTTCAAACTATGTGCAATTGGGTTAGCATGTACAAGGTGTTCTGAAAAATTAGGGATTCGTTCGGATATATAAACGGGGTGTCAAAATAACATCACCAAGATGATAGTTGCTGATTATTGCTTGATACTTGAAAGTCGCTATTTTAAGGGGTCATAGTCTCACATATTAAAAAATATCGAATTATAGCAAGTATTTTAAAAGTTATTTAATAAAAGGCTGTGTTTTACAGATCTATATCTTGGAGGGTCTGTAGACATTTTTTATACAGACTTGTCCTTTTGACATTTTGTATATGTATCCGAAAGAATGTCCACATTTTCGGGGACACCCTGTATTATTCCTTTCATCAACGATCATTTACTGTTAATCGTTCTGAAAACCTAACGGGACTTTAAACGAATTTTAATTAGACCTTAGCCGTTAAGCGTATTATTTATTTATTCTAAGAAACTTAGTCCACTTTTGTAAATTTTGTACTTTGGTACGAATTATTCGACTTTATCTTTTTAATTGTACTGCATTGATATCGCCGATATAATAAAAGAAAATATGTAAAGCAAAAAAAGAGTGTTATTTATTAAAAATAATTGCGTTAATGTTTATTAAATTTTACATTAATGTTGATATTAATCAATGCAGGACTCCACCAAGCACCTGGTTTGCACCACTTGCTGATAGTAACGGCCGGAAGACTTCCAAGTCCTGGTCCTTTCCGGACTATCGTGGTCCACATAAATCAATCCTAGTCTTTGCCTGAATACAGCAGAATTGAGTTTTTCGTTTTGTTCACTTCAAACAACAGAGTACTCACGAGTATCCAGAAGCCCATTCAAAATTGTCGAGTAAACTCCAAGCAGTGTAACCAACCACATTAACCCCATCATCGAGAATTGCTTCCAAAAGGTTACTTAAGTATCCCTGAAATTACAATTCGAGTGGAAAATTATTTCTTAGACAAGAAACCAGCAGCTATGACAATCATACGTTGAAGATTCTATTGAATAAATGAAGAATAGCAAAGAAATGGAAATGTCAGGCCAGCTGAGAAAACCCGAATGAAGCAAAGGGATTGATGAGCAAGCATTTTAATTCAAAATCAGTCCGAAATGTATGCGTGTAACCCTTCACATAAGATGAGGATGGAGGTGGCAGGAATCTTCAATGTCTTCTAAATAATAAGAAAAGGTGATTCATTACCCTGTAATATCTGACGCGATCTTGATCATCAATCTCCCCAGTATCAGCCCAACCATTTTCAGTCACAAATATTTCTCCAGGATTGTATCGATCGTTGATATAATTTACCAGTTTTCTAATGGAGAATGGCACGTACCTCAGCCAGTCTGTTGACGACTCTGGCCAGGAGGCATCGCTAAAAAAATCGAAAAAGTTTTAATAATTGTTTTAGAAGAAAATGATGCAAACAAACATAATCTGTATATAATTGGAACTTGGGAAAAAATTACATTGCCCTACCTATAAAGGTGGTTTCCTTTGTCTGACCAATAATTGGGAGTACCAATATCGTCATCAGGCAGGTATGAAACGAGTAGGCCGGTGTAACTGAAAAAGCGACCGTTAGCAAGCAAAATTTAAATTCTTCGTGAGATAAAGCCGATCTTACATGTTCAAGCCGAAGTAATCAAATGTTCCTTTGATATAGTCGATCTCTTCTTCAGTGAGTTCAGGCAATCTTGAGAAGCCCAAACCCTCAAGTTTGCTCCTGTTGGCCACTCTCACCTTCATTACTTCGGGCCAGTCGCCCAAATATACTGGGTGAGCAAACCAACCAAACTGAAATGATTGATGCATAAATTGAAATATTCACTACCAACGATGTTTAACGTGTGGCACTACCAATGATGTAGTGTAGTGCCACATCCATAGATTTTTCATTAGAAATGTTTTTTTAAATACATATAAATATGCTCGCTCAATAGTTTGGTTTTTACACGAGGATGTAATACAGTGCAGAAAATGTTCACTTTTTTAATATTATGTTTTTAAGTTACAATTTAGGAACAGTTCCCTTCTAAATAAATAATTAACAATAAAATTAAAATAAAATAACAATAATTCCTTGTTTCTTGCTTTCCTAATTTAGATGGAATTTAACAACTGCATTACAAATAATTAATTTTAATGACTCTCTACAGGATGATCAATTATTTTGGATTAAATCGATACCTTCAAACTTATGTTTCGTAAATTAAAATAATATAATTTATTCCGAGAATATCATGTGTTCATCGCCAAACTTTAAGGAAACAAGAACCCATGCAGCGTTGATTATACCAGGGCAAAAACAAGCTCGAAAGCTAGGCTCAGTGGAAAGAAGACAAATTTGCCAATACAAAAAATATACAGAGTGGTTTTTTAGTGCGATAGAGTCCATTATTTCCGATGGTGTTAAACTTTCAAAAAATAGTTTCATATAAAAGTGGTTGACGCACAAGGTGTGCACATTTAAAAAATATCTTATATGATACAGAGTGTCTCAGAAAAGCGAGGCAAGATCAAAGAGTATTTTTTTAAATAGAACTACCCATTTTTCATTAGCTCATGGAATGCAGCTTCAAACGCTGCATGTGCACCGTAAATTGTTTTTTTCTTACTTGCGACGTTGGCAGATTATCGCCATTTCAGTAAAATTTTGCTTAAAAACATGGTCATCTAAAAATTAATTGTAGAAGCAAAAAAAGCAGACAAAAAAATACGTCTTTCCAATCACCACAGATCCGTTAAGAGTTCCATTGAACCAAAATATCAATTCGTAATTGTACAGGGTGTTAACAATGTGGACTTTAATCTAAAACTTTTTAACGCAATATAACTTGTTTTGGAAATGGAAGTACCTCTATATTAATACGTCATTAGATAGACAATTTACGAAGTTACAAATTTGCATTTACACTTTAAGATGTGAAATCAACCGCCCAGATAGC
>NW_026018814.1:4441950-4445214 GCF_020466585.1 Dendroctonus ponderosae
AAGAAATATTGTTATAATATTCAAGAATCTGTCGCTTCAACCTATATTAAATATTGCAAAAAAATATTACTGTAATATTTGTGTGCTATCTGGGCGTTTTCAAAATTATAATTTATTTTATTTAAAAATTTCAAAAAGTTGGTACATTTTGTAAGATTGATCTTGCCTCGCTTTTCTGGGTCACTTTGTATCATATAAGATATTTTTAAAATGGACGCACTTTGTGCGTCAACCACTTTTACATGAAACTATTTTTCGAAAGTTTAACACCAACGGAAATAATGAACTCTCTCGCACTAAAAATCCACCCTGTATAAGAAAATTTTTAAGCATCATTTTCTTAGAGACATAAACATTTTCAATTTACTTTGACATGGATTTGGAATAAACATGGTATTAATTTTCTCACTATTTCTATTAATTGACTCACCCCAAACTCCATTTCTCTTTCGGCTGCCTCTTGATCCAGCTCACTGTCGCTTGCTGGCTCATTCCAAGGTGTGTCCAACACCAGACTAACTTTTCCTGAAATTTACCAGTCATGAAAATTCTCTAATAAATCGTGGTCTAATAGATTCTCACCTTGTTGGGTTGGTCTGAATTCTTCATCGTAAATATGCCAGGCCTTGGCATGGGCTAGAAGTTGTATTTTAGCACACTGGTAGACACCATCAGCAATCAAATTGATTCCAGGCGCATTGTAAGTGTTTCCGTAGCCCAACAAGCATGTAGATTTTGGCTCATTTACTGCAATAATTTTGATTAAATGTAAGATGAATTGGGCCGTTATTGAACAATATTCGATGTTCTATTGTATCGAATACGTCTGAATCAAGCTCAAATAGTCATTTGAGAACGAAAACCCGTTATAACTTAAAGATAACATTTTCTACTTTCCTTTGAACTGCGCCTAAATTCTTTTCCAGCATCATTTTTACGCACAATTAATTTTGAGACTTGAAATCACTGCCACATATTGAAATGGCTTAAAACATGCCACCCATTTTTCTTCATATAGAAGGTGTCCAAGAATAAAAGCAACATAATTTGATCGCATGATTTTGCAAATCAATTATGCCTCGCGATTTTTTGTCGCTCTTAAAAATCTTCTTTAGCTTGTTTCTCAAATAAAATACCAAACCGGCGACTGATTAAATTGAGAAATTTTAGTCTTTATTTCTCATGCGAGTACCAAATCTGATAATACAATCGATCACATTTTGCACATTTTTTCCAAAGACATTGTGCTTAACAAAAAATATTCAAGAGGCAGAAAAATATAAATTAAATGCGCTTTTAAATGGGTGCATTTTTTAACTTTAACCATTTTTTTACCATAAAGGTTTGGCGGCTCACACATCCAAAGCAAAGCCCTTGATAGTTTACAGGGATCAAATGTAAGTAGAACAGTGATCTGAGGTATAAAAGATCCAATTTTCCAGGAGAATTTCGGGGGTTGTTAGCCCTCAAAGGAGAAACCAAATAGCAAACAGTATTTGAAAAATGAAATGTAAAATTGAAGTCGCATTTTTGTTTTGTCTGATTTAGCTAAATCAATATATTGAGTGACTTAATTGAAAATTGAAATAGTTTGTAAGAATCCAAAAATAATTGAACTTTTGCTTCTGACCACGCTGCCCCAAATATATGTTCGCCAAAGGGGTTGTGCTGATTTGAGTATCTCACTTGAAAGTTCTTTTGTTGTTGAAACACTTACCGGTTGTCCAACGTTTCACATGTTCACCAAACAGGCTGAATGCCAGTCGCGCGTATTCTCCAAAATAATCAGCAATTTGAGGATTGAGCCAACCGCCCAACTCGCTTAAGTGCTGGGGCAAGTCCCAATGGTACAACGTAACCAACGGCTCGATATTGTTAGCTTCAAGTTCCTGAAATCAAAACCGTATAAACTGAAAAAAGTGAGGAAGAACTGTTTTAATAATTCATATGGTGTTATTTAAAATAAAATTAAATGGAAATGTGTTTGCTCCTCTTTCAAATGCTCCGTCGAACCAGTTTAAGACTTTTGAGAAGCTTTACGGCTTCCGACTTTATACCTACTGAATATCCAACACGGGATTATGGGGGGGTCATGGGGCTCATGACCCCCCCTTGTGCTGGGTTTATGTCGACTAAAGATAATTTTTCTAATTTCGTAGGCAACAAAAGACTGAAATTCTACTTCATGAAACTTGTTGAAATCAAGACTTTCTTAGAAAACTGGCCTTATCAATGGTTCACTTTCTAAAAAGGTCATTTTGTTCTCTCTGGAATTATATGAAAGTTATTCTTGCTCAATTTGCTTCCGAGAAATGCGCAAAAATGGGACGGAAAACATGAAATGTTGGCATAATCTTACAGCTAAGTGTTAAGCTTAAGCTCGGATAGTCAAATTTTGCTTTCCGGGTCTTAACAACTCGACAATTCTCTATCCAACGACGCCAAAACCAATTATGTGGCTCAAATGGTTCTTGAGAAACTTCGAAAAAAGCAGAGCCATGTTTGAGTCGATTTTGCAACTCAAAAAAAACACGCAAATCAAAAACTTTTTGAAATCAAGACTTTTTTGAGAAAACTGCCAACATTTGCTTATCGGTGGTTCACTTTATAAAAAGGCCATTTAGTTCTCTCTGGAATGATGTAAAAGTGAGCGTTTTTTCTCATTTTGCTTCCGAGAAATGAACAAAAACGGGACGGAAAATCTAAAATTGTGGCATAATCTTGCACTTAAGTGTCTGATATTCAAATTTCGCTTTCAGGGTGAAAACTACTAGAATTTATACACCCATATTGTTAGGACTGAATCGAATTTTTACTTATCTATCCAATGATGCCAAAACGAATTATGAGGCTCAAATAAGGCAAGAGAAACTTCGAAATAACAGTATCATGAAGAAAAAAAAAGAACGCACACAACTAAGCATTAACACCATTATTGAACTTTTAACAATATGTGTAAAGTCAACTTACTTTCAATACAATGACAATTTTTATCAACAAAATTTTGGAATGGCTATGGGGTCACCACTATCCCCATTCTTTAGTAATTTATTTATGGAAAATTTTGAATCAACTTTCATTAATAATTACAAATTTAAACCAATAATTTGGTGGCGTTATATTGATGACGTATTCTCCATTTACAGTCATGGCGAACAAAAAATTGATGAATTTTTATCTTATCTGAATAATAAAGTACCAACAATTAAATTCACTATTGAAAAAGAACAAAATCACCAAATTCCTTTTCTCGATATACTAATT
>NW_026018814.1:4445314-4450078 GCF_020466585.1 Dendroctonus ponderosae
ATATCTGATTTAAATGTCAAAGAAATATTTATAAGAAATATTGTTATAATATTCAAGAATCTGTCGCTTCAACCTATATTAAATATTGCAAAAAATCATTACTGTAATATTTGTGTGCTATCTGGGCTAGTGTGTTTAGTTCAAAAATTTCTTTTAATTTTTTTCATAACCAGAACTTCATAACAAAATCTTCTTTTCAAATAAGATAGAGATTAGGAAATGACAAACAAGGAAAAGGGGAAAATAATTTACAAGACTGATGCATCAGACTTGATACAAAAGTAAAAAACTGTGTTTGTTGGCAATTTTGTTACAAAATCTTCTGCTACCTCTGTGCTTTTAATTCGTACACTGTTCTTTCGTAATTGCGATCTTCTGGCTCACTTTTGTATTTCCTCATTCAGCATTTGATACTTCATTTTACTTGTTTTAGTTCTCCCAAATTAGCATTTTTCTTACTGTCAATCTTTCTTCTTAAGTTATATAAAATACCCAGCCCCTTATCCAGCTCATCATCATATAGAATACCTGATAATATATTTATCAGAAACATGTGATAAATTAGTATTCACGTTTTTATTCTTTTTTTTATCATTGTATCACATCATAATAATTTTTGCTCGAAAATTCTGAGATAAGAAGGAGACACACAAGTTCGTCAACTGAGAAAATATTGAAGAAAAATGTAAATTTTTCTTTTAAACCGGGTATTTTATTAAATTTCCATCGTACAGTTTTAACATGTAATTATTTATAATGAGAGTTTTGAGTATGGTAGATTCCATGTACTTACCCCGTGAAGAAGCTGGTAACAGCTAGGAGGAAAATCACCTTCATTTTCACAACTTGACGAAAACAAGTGCGATAAGCGGCCGATTTAAATTTGTCTGGTTATATACTCGACATAATCGCGGTTTAATTCCACTTAAGTTTCAAGTGTAGGTAATTATGAGAAAAATGTTCAAAGGAACTGAAAATTAATCCCCTCAAAACATGTTGTTGTGCTCAAATTACCGCTTTTGGGTTTGAATCGATCATGGAAGTGCAGTTTCAGGATTATTTGGTATCAGTAAGTAGAAAAAACTATTTTTTCTTGTTTCCACATCACATATCTGCTGTCGTGTATTTCTGCTAAAACTTCCACTTGATCTAATAGATTTATCTTTGAAAGCACTGTTTGTAATAACTTGACAAACATGAGTATAATTTTACTTTCCTTGATCGCAATTATGACATTATTTTCGGTGCATCGTGCGAATAAAACATGCATGATTTTCCATTTTTTTCTTAATTTATCATCTTTGCTTACGAAAATGCAGTAAAGTGTAATTTGAGCAAATCGAGTGCAGAAACACCCTTAAGTGTTATTGTGTGAAAACGTGGGGCTTCTTCAAAAGTGATCGTCAAACTCTTGATTTGGAAAAGAAATCAAAACACATTTTATTCTATTTTATTAAAGTCGCTCTGAATACTGCATCAAACTTCCTTTGCGAAAATTCGCAATAATTTCGGATTGTTTATTTGTTTGTAAATCATATTTATAAAAAAAATGTTAAATTAAATATACGTACTTCATTTTGGATGAATTTCTTTGTTCGCATCTTAAATGACTATATCTTATCAGCAACTTCCGCTGGTACTACATGATACTTTTGAAATGTTTCTTAGCCGCATTATCTGGTCAAATTATAAGATACCTCTGAGACTTGTTCTTTTTTAATATTTAAAAAAATACACTTTTCTTGCAGTATAATAATTTGCAGAAATTTAATTGTTGGCTTTTCATATGCAGGAAAATGTGTCTATTTCAGCGTTAATAAAGATTTCTAAAATAAAGACAACTTCTTATTTTTATATAATCTATTGTTTTTTTATGTAAACTTTATAAACTCTTATTAGACTTTACGCATTTTTCCATAGCAATCTAGAGGTGTTTAAGCTATATTTTCACCCTAATAATGGTGTTTATGCACCGGAAAATCTTCTGAGGAACAGAAACGCTTTGTTCTGAGGCAAATTTGTGTAAGATAAAGTTAGAATTGTTGCTGCTACAAATAGTTAGTAAAAATTTTCCACATAATTGATTTTGACTAATTCAAACTAACTCGTTAAAATACAAATGGGGTGGAATAATCGAGTATAAATTTAAAACTAATAGACATAGACAAGAAAAAATATAGACTGGACCGATACAATGCCAAATTCTGCAAAATCCGCTTGAATTAAACAGTTTTGTTTGACAATACTGAAGAAAATTTGGTGAACTTAGTTTGCATTATTGAAAATATACAACGGTATTCAAACAGTTAAGTTTTCAATATTATTTTTCGATTTTAGTTTGTTATTCTCAACATTTCTCGTCAATTTGTTGCTGTTGCGTCTGTTCAATGTTCCTTTAATCAAATGTGAATTGTTATCTACTGGACTCCATATTTCCTCTCATTGGTTGGTCAATTACAGCATTTTTCTTCTCGCTACTTTCAGTCTTTGTCAGCCTTCGCTTCCACTTTCCTTCATCTGACTTGTTGTTATACTCATCAATCTTTCATTTACATCGACTTTTTCTTTTTAAATCCATCTCACCTCTTTCTAAATTAAAAAATTACCTAACAGGATTACTGAACTATATTGCTATTCCCCCGATTGAACTGATATAAGAGCTTTACACATTTTAATCATAATCCTTTGAAGAGGTTTGTCAATGCTTTCATTGTCGCCGGGTAATCAGTAAATAAAGGAAAAAATTCAAAGCAAAAGTAAATAAACACTTAAGTTAATTTTTGACAATTTGCAAAGAGATTACGACGTGATCGATGATGCAATAATCTCGAAATTTGTGGAGGAAATACTTTTAAAAAGCGTGGAACTTTGAGCTCCAGTTTCTGTGCTCTTAACCAAGATGGCTACGAAGATCACCACTGGAATCTTAGTTTCCGTCTGCTTGATGAGCATCTGCTCTAGGTGAGAAAACATGTACAATATTGTACAGGTGCATATAAAATGTTTCAGTTTTGATTTAAAATTAAGCCAAAATTAGACAGTCGTCGGTTTTGGATTCCGTTTGAATTTTCAGAAAGTTAATTCGTCACTTAAGTGGCACTGAAATAAGATTCGCTAATAAGTCCGATAAGACAAAATCTCTTAAATAAATAGAAAATTATTTTTTTTAACGAAAGAAGCAGGAAATTGGAAATTCAAAAACATTTCGATGTGATTGATTATACAAATGTTGTGATTTTAACAGTATTGTCTCACTGTTTATCAAGTGATGTTTTTTGCAGAGTTTGCGGAGATGAAGAGATAACAGATCGACGCTTTCCAGAGTCATTCAAATTTGGAGTGGCATCAGCGGCTTACCAAATAGAGGGTGCATGGGATGAAGATGGCAAAGGAGAGAATATGTGGGATCGATTTCTACATGACAATGCTAGTAAGTAGAGTAGGCACACTTTACAAGTAATTGTTTTCAGTTTAATTAAAGGTTTGTCTCTATTTTGAGAAAATGACGCGTATGCATCAATATACAAGGAGTTTTATTAATATGAAATTGTTGTGATGCACCGAAACAAGCAGCGACAGGCAAAACATTAAAATATTGCATTTGCTCGATTTTGTGATCTTCATATAAACACGATATACATGGACTTTGAATTTCAATAATTATGAATATTATAATGATGATTCTTTTCTATTCTTACGTTATATTCACTTCTAAGCGGATATTTTCATCTAATACAGCCCTATAAAAATTGGCGCAAATATTCAAGAAGTTTTACTTACAAGATGAAAGTATGAATTTTTTGTGATTCTTCTGGAACCAAATCAATGTAAATCAAACTTACATTTCTTCAGGTAGAACTACAGATGGGAAAAATGCCGACATTGCATGTGATTCTTACCACAAATGGAGGGAAGATGTCCGCTTGCTGACCGAATTAGGTGTCAGCATTTATAGGTAAAGACAATAAACTCTTCTCATAAAATTTTTCGCAAAAAGACATCTGTTCTAGTAGCGCTGGAAATAGTTTTTATAGTAGTACTTTCAACGTATTTTTACGTTTCAGATTCTCGATTTCCTGGTCCAGAATTCTCCCCGATGGTACCACCAACAAAATCAATCAAGCTGGTGTGGATTATTATCTGAATCTTTTGCAAGTAAGTAACTTATTAATTAAAAAGTGGTTGAATATTAAAACAATTTTTTATTATTATATTGTCGTTATTTGCGTATGTTTAGAATAATTCCGTTTATATACGTCTGAAACAATCAATAGTAATTTTAAGGATAGCAGCTTCAAAATTCGATCCAGTTACACCAATTACGAGAAAATTCGAGTTGTTTTGACCCAGAAAGCGAAATTTGAATATCAGACACTTAGCTGCAAGATTATGCCAAAATTTCATGTTTTCGCTTGCGTTTTTGCGCATTTCTCGGAAGCAAAATGAGCAAGAACGCTCACTTTTACATCATTCCAGAGAGAACTAAATGGCCTTTTTATAAAGTGAACCATCGATAAGCAAATGTTGGCAGTTTTCTCAAAAAAGTCTTGATTTCAAAAAGTTTTAGATTTGCGTGTTTTTTTTGAGTCGCAAAATCGGCTCAAACATGATACTGTTGTAGATAAGTTCTATATTGTTGAGGCGGATTCATTTTTTTACAAACTTCTTCTTGGGTATTTCGCCTCAAAAATTTTTGTCTTTAAAAAAGACAGAATTTCCTCACGTCTTTTATTACAGATTGATAAATAGTGCTCCTATTTCGCA
>NW_026018814.1:4450178-4452724 GCF_020466585.1 Dendroctonus ponderosae
TGAGGAAATTCTGTCTTTTTTAAAGACAAACATTTTTGAGGCGAAATACCCAAAAAGAAGTTTGTAAAAAAATGAATCCGCCTCAACAATATAGAACTTATCTACGAAATAGTTCGCGTATGAACTTTTCCAAAAACGGATCTCATTATTACATACAACAGGGTGATTAAGAGTTAACATCACTATTCGGAGAAGGTGTAGATGAATCTTTAGGGACAACAAAAAAAAAATTCTTCGCAGTTTCGCTCGCTTGATGTTGATATATTTGCAAAGACCGAAACCTTTGCAAGTAGTTAACTTTATCATTTAGGCACAGGATTGATAGACTACAATTTACTTACATTAATCAAATACTTGAGGCTCCAATCACGAATGAAAGGTAACAAGTAAATGTAGAGCTTTATAGCATTTAGAGAAATGTGAAAAGGCGTCCATTTGTTATACTTTTGGAGTTTTTTCATGTTTTTTTTTAGGTTCTCCATAATTTTATGCGGAAAAGGTTCTCCACTGATTAGTTTGGGTTTTTCCAGCCCAGGCTCTCCCGCTTACCATATTATCTAAAGTGCACATCATAGCATTAGCATTCAGAGTTGAAAGTATTTTACCTAAATGGAATAAATAAGTAGTAAAAAAGACAAAAAAGTTCATACGTCTTGAAAATGAATTTTCTTAACAGATGCCGTGTGAATGATATTAAGTTCAGTAATGTTTTGCTCTTTGAGCCACTGAACTCGGCACTAATCAAAATATTTAATTAATTCTACCGGTCTGTATTACCTTGAATATCTTCCAGATAGATGTTTTCTACAAAAATTAATTATTTTTTGAAAAACGGTGAAACTTGCGCATAAAATCCCCAGACACACAGAAATTGGAAATTTAAGAAAACTTGATAACCAGAAAATATTTGTTTAGCTTGGCTGGTACGCAAATCCGGTTTACGTAGGCGATTGGCCGCAGGTGATGATTGAAAGAATTGGCAGGAGAAGCGAACAAGAAGGATATTCCAAATCCAGATTGCCTGCCTGGTCTGCTGAAGAAGTGGAATTTGTGCGAGGAACTCATGATTACTTTGGACTTAACATGTAAGCCCTATAAAACGTTTCTGCGTCTTCCACTTTATTCTATGTATTTTTTTGCAGCTACACTGCTTTAGCTGTCCAGGGAATTGATGAGCCAGGATTCGGTGGTTCCGCCAGCTATTATAACGACAAAGGAACTTCAACCAGTTCCCGAGCGGACTGGACCAAGTCAGTGGCATCTTGGTTGGTTTCATACCCATATGGTAGGCTTCCACTTATTGAGTATCTATTTTATTTTTTAAATACCCGACTTTTGTAGGTATGAGAGGACTGTTGAACTATGTTTGGAACCACTACACTCCTGGGGAAATTTATGTGACAGAAAACGGTTGGGCTAGTGAAGCTGATATTTCTGATCAGCTCAGAGTCGACTACTTGCAAGTAAGTGATTGCCAGTTAAACGGCTAATTGTGGCTTATTTCGTTCTACTTTTCCAGGGGTATTTGAGCAACATGCTGGACGCTATTTTAGAGGACGGAGTCCAGGTTAGCGGTTACACCACCTGGAGTTTGATGGACAACTTCGAATGGGCTCGAGGTTACACGTAAGTGTTTATATATACATTCTGTGGACAGACAGGGTTTCACAAATAGAATTGATTACAGGCAAAGGTTTGGAATAATCCAAGTGGACTTTGAAAGTGAAGAGCGTACCAGAACATTCAGGGATTCCGCTACATGGTATCAACGCACCGCAAGGACGTATTGTTTGGTTGAAGAATGCATCGAATAAGAAACTGATTGTATTATTTGCATAAATAAATTATTATTTCTGTTATGCTTTGTTTTTATTTGTTATCTCTCTAGGTTTCTGTCCTAACCCAGATAGCACAAAATATTACATACATATTTAGGAAATATTTATATGTATGCTAAATATTTCAGATCAAAGACAAGTATTTCTTAAATATTTGTTTCTAATATTTAATTAGCATGATACAAATAAAATAATAATAGTTTTTTTTAGTACCTAATACTTTTTGTATCTATATATAACACCACTAACACGCAAAAAGTTACTGGTATATTATTTTAATAAGTGGGACAAACTTTAGAACATATTACATGAATTTTCATTGATCAATGAATAGCAAATATTTAAGAGCAAAAGGAAATATTTTTTAAATATTATTTCAAAAATATTTGTTTCTAATATTTAAATAGCATGAAACAAATAAAATAAGAATAGTTTTTCCTAGTACGTAATACTTTTTGTGTCTATATATGACACCACTAACACCCAAAAAGTTACTAATATTATATTTTTAATAAATATGAATAAACTTTAGAACTTATGATCTGAGTTTTCATTGATCAGTGAATAGAAAATATTTCAGAGCGTAAAGAAATATTTTTCAAATGTGATTTAAACATTCTATAAAAAATATTTGTTTCTAATATTTAATTAGCATGAAATAAATAAAATAATAATAGGTTTTCTTAGTACGTAATACTTTTTGTGTCT
>NW_026018814.1:4453723-4459775 GCF_020466585.1 Dendroctonus ponderosae
TATATCGTTCAATATAAGCGTTTACTACTACTTGAGAGCGCCGCTTTTATAGCAGCGCCACAATCTGAACGAGGTAAAAAAATTATTTTTTAAAATGTTGTACAAGATTTTTCCAATAGATAAAATGTACAATCAACTCAATCTTAGTATTAATTACTCATAATCGACTGATCAATTTAAGTCTTAAGATTCATTTTGCAAGTACAGTTTTTCGACGCAAGAATTTGCTGTTAGTAAAGCAAGTTCCAAAATGTTTTCAAAAATTAAAACAAATTGTTTTTCTTCAATTAAATCAGTATAGTTCTATCCCTTTCCCATCTTTATTTTTCTCTTTAATTAGTATAACGTATGATGATTTTTATTTTAATTGAACCAACAACGACACAAACACTCAAACAAGTCAGTTCATTTAACCGTCCTGTATATTGTTGTTAGAAGAACAATAAGAATTTCCTTTACTTTTGCTTTCCATGTCAACAGCAGGTAATTTTATTTAAAACGATGTCTTTAAAATGGAAAAAGTTATAGTTTAAATAACAGAATAACTCTATAATAATAATATTCTWACTTAGTARACGATGCCATAARAATAGAAGAAACATACACGGWAATTGTCAAGTTCTATTGATTATTTAACATTATTTATTTGCTTMAACTGCAACTTAAACAGTTATAGTTTTCAACCGAWTGTAAATTGTMAACCCAAGACTTKCCAGGAACGAATTTTTATACAGTATTATTGTSAATCTTYATTAACAATTTKAAATAAAATKAAATTTTTCTAGAAAACACTCCAAAAAAGTTCTGCMGTTCATATTTTCAAGTTGCTCAAAAAARGATAAATKAAAATATYAATTCCTCATAAACGCTAGGAAACTCCAGAAAATWGTCAAGTTCTTGAAAATTWATTWTTTCTTTCRTGTYAATTGATTCTCTTTACATTGATTYGATCAACAAGAATGAAAAACACCTAAACAGCCTTMGTTTCAATTAATKCTTCTTTATATAAATAAGTTGAATAAAAACAATGATTARATCACGGATAAACATTTGCGAAATATTATTTAARAWTTCACTGTGTAAATTGAAGAATTCAGAAACATGRRAGACAATAGCAAAATTTTTCAAAAAGCCGGCCTAAAGTTAAAACAGAACACTAACGTAGAAGAAGTGAATACACAATAAAGACGGAAATTTTGGAGAACAAAAAYRTGTATAAAGAAATTATTGTAGCAATGCGTAGCACTCCAAAGCATTTTTACTGRAGTGTTTTCGTTTTGAAGTATGCRAAAACAATCTCATATCTCAAAACCTACTTAGTAGCTTAATCACACTATTTTAAGAATCATTCTTCTATAGTAACTCATGCAATTCAAGTAATTGCTTAGAATTGCAACATGATGTGGATAAGTTCGTTAACTTTCCTTTTCCTCGCTTCCTGGTACGTGCAGTTACATTTCTGTACATATTTTAGAATTAAAATTTCTATTTATTCTTCAGTGCTTTGGCTAATGATGAATTAGGGGATGCCACCAAAATTTTTCCCGACAATTTCTTCATTGGTGTCGGTTCTGCGGCATATCAAGTGGAAGGCGCCTGGGATATAGATGGAAAAGGGCCTAGCTGGTGGGACTATTATCTGAACCAAGGCATCAGTAAGTACAAATCGTTAATCTTCCGAGCAACAACAATAAGGAAAATTAATTAACCAGTATTCTGATTGAAGATGAAAGAGCTGCTAGTTTGCGTTATAATGAAAAGCTTAACAAGGGTTATTAAAAGCGCATTTACACTATAAAACAATGGTGTGTAAGCGTGGAAAAGCTTCAACTTCTGTTCAGTTTAATCAGGAACTCTAAACGTTGGATTTGGGTTTAAAAAAGCCCATTAAATGGTACTTATTATGCTTTACTTATATTGTAAATTTGGTAGAAATATTCTCCTATTTTTTTAAATCTTACAGATTTTTGTATGTCTTTATGTACCATTCTTTCCACTGTTAGTTTGCTTTAAATTTTTTTACATCATCTACTTGAGCAATAATGCTTCCAGGCTTTTTTATAGCTTGATAGCTGGATAGAACAAAACTGTGCTAATTTATTTAATATTGTATAAAAATTTCAATTTCAATCTTAAAGACTTTTTACTCCGATTAGATCATGAGAAACAACATTCGGTTGATGTTCATTTTACACATTAATTTGACAATTTTATGCCTTAAATTTTATTCCGAAAGTAAAATGTTTAGGCTCAAGAGTTTCCAGTCAATGTTTCAAGAAGGCTCCAGAAAGTTTTCAAAGACGAAAACAAACTGTTTTTTTTTTAATTAAATTTCAATGGTTCCTTTTTCACTTTTTCTTAATACTATTTCAAGAAGTTTTCCTTTTATTATGTCAAGAGCAATAGAAAACATTTCAACAACGTGATTTTGAGTTAATTTAACTGTTTCGAATAGACCATTCTGTAGATTGATCTTCTTACTTTTTACTCGCACTTTCAATATCAATAAGAACCTATTTAATAAAAAGCGATATCTCTAGAGCGCAATAAAATAAGATTTAAAATAACAGAATAACCAAAAATTTAAAAAAAGTTTGACAAACGTTGCAATAATAAATATATACTCTACTTCTATAGATTATTTAATTTAATTTATTTTCTTAATCTGCACATCTTGAAACCCCTAAGTCTTGCCAAGTAAGAAGTTCATTTACGATGTTTTGTTATAAAATTTAATTGAAAACTTTAGTTAAAGCAAAAGGATTTTTTTAACGGATTGACTTAATGTTGTGTAGAAGTCTAAACGGTTTTGGATTGAATGTGTGGAAAATTCCAATTATTTTTCTCAATTTTGCAGCTTCAATAATAAAGCAGTTAGCGACAATGTGGTTTAAATAGCAACGTCCTGTAGAGTTTCCAGTTATTATCTAAAATGGCATGCCATCAAGACACTTTCAAGTGCGGCATTTACATCAGTTCAATATAAACAATTTAAGTATAGATAAGCAATTGATTGATGGAAATTTGCAATTCACTGTGTAGCTTAAAATATATTCAATATATACTTGAAACTGAAAGGGAAAATTGAAGAAAATAATTGATAGGTATATTTATAATAAGAAGAAACACATGAATTTATTTCAAATTCACGCGGCCATTCATTAACAATGAGATATTCAAACGCTGAAAACAAAATCAATTCCTCAAAAGAAAACAAATCATGTTTCACGAAAAAACATTAAAACCTGAAAAAATCAATAAAGCTTGTTGGTATATATTTAATTAAAATATATCATTCAGTTCATCATGTAATTCATTCATAGGTAGAACTGCAGATGGAAAGAATGGCAACGAAGCGGCCGATCACTACCACAAATACAAAGAGGACATTGACATCATGAAGAATATTCATGCGGAATATTACAGGTAAATTTCGAAAACATTAACCAAGAATATACTATATATCCGAGTTTTTCTCTCCAGATTCTCAATTTCTTGGTCTCGAATTTTGCCTACTGGTTTTGCTAACGAAACCAACCAGGCTGGCATCGACCATTACCTGGATGTACTCAGGGTAATTGAAATTCATACTAATACAGGGAAATTTTACCTAAACTAGTATTTTTTCAGACACTTAAAGAGAACAATATTAGTGCAGCCGTCACGTTGTACCATTGGGATCTTCCAGAAAATCTGGAACAGTATGGGGGCTGGTTGAATGAGCAAACCGCCGTTTGGTTTGGAGAATACGCCAGATTGGCTTTCGAACTGTTTGGGGAATATGTCGACTATTGGCTCACAATTAACGAGCCTCACGTATTTTGCCTTGGAGGGTGAGAAATATTTTATAAGTATTTTAACGTGGTGTATGAAAAATGTGTCTTTTACAAAACGAAAGTTTCAGTTGCTTATCCAAAATTTTGTAGCAGAATACGTTTGATTATGGGAAAGAATAATATTTTCTGAATTAGATCGCTTTTCTTGACTTTTAGTTAGAAGTTCCGCCAGTAAGTGGGTTTTAAAGCTTTTCCGATAAAAATAAAAATACCGCTAATCGCTTTGTATCGCATTTTACGCGTTTTTTATTTGAAAAAACTCAGAAGTTAAATTCAAGCATTCGTTCCTTGGAATATATTCGAAAATTATGTTTTTAATTTTGGCATTTTTAGATTCATGAGTCCAAATTGGTTTTATTCCATGGCCCTGCTTCTCTAGCCGTTTAATTATATATCATAAATATTTATAGTGTTTTAATACAAATTTAACATAAAATTTTAATAATACGTTCAGGTATGGGTCCTATAATGGAATGGGCTTTATGAGCCCGGGACAAAGTGACCCGAATGCCACGAAGATTTACCAGTGCAGTAAAGTAGCTCTTTTGGCGCATGCTACTGCTTATCACATTTACGATGAAGAGTTTAGAGCTAGGCAAGGAGGTACGGGAATCATTGAATTTTAAACATGTCAAAAAATTTTGCTATTGGAATTTATAGGTAAAATCACATTGGTTACCGACAGTTCTTGGTACGAACCAATTTCAAACGACACCAAAGACTTGGAGGCTTGGGATAGAGAACTTCAGTTCCAGCTTGGTAAGGATAAGACTTGATCTAGCACGACACGCTGCACAATTTAAAAGTATTCTATTTATTTTGAATAGTTTCGAAGAAATTGAATAAAGACCAGTGGCGGCTGCTAGTAAAAATGATAAAATATTTTTCAATAGGTAGCATCGAAAGAACTGACTACAAAATAATAATATCTAGAGTTAAAATAAATTACAAATATTCTCCAAATTTCTGAATTTATTCTTTCTGGGCCGGTAAACAATTTTATGCAAACAACAAATCAAAATTGATGTTGCTTAATTTTGTAATTTTCTTATCTGCATCAGCGAACAAATGAAGACCATTTTATTTTACAAGCCAGCAAACTTCATGAACTACAGAAATGACCGTGTTTATTAAAATATTCCCTAATACCCTTTTCTCCCTGTCCACAAAAGAGTATTACTTTGAACTATATAAAATACAAATATTTACGATTTTATGTAAATAAATAGTCATTTTTTCTGTTCTTTAATTTTTGTATTTTGATCATCTGCATACGTGAATAATTGAAGGCACCATCTTACTTTTCAGGCTAGTAAACTTCATTAACTAAAATGAGAGTGTTTATTAAAAAAGTTTCTTAATACCTTTCTTTCTTTCTTCCCAGTCACAAAAGAGCATTAATTATTTTAAATTATATAAAATACAAATCTGAGATTATAAAAAAATATATACTATAATCAGAACAATTCTGCTATTTGGCGTTTCATTTAAATAATCTTCTAACTAGACATGAATATAGTTGCTTCAAATTACCAAGTTTTACCGTAAAGTGTAAATTTCATTAAATTGATTGATTTCATTAATTAAAAATTATCTTGGGGTGGCAAGAACCAACTACACATGGAAAAGGCATAAAAATGTTTTTTTTAATTAAGTTAAAATTTAATTTTAAGGTTGGTTTGCACATCCAGTATATCTGGGAAATTGGCCACAAGTGATGATTGATCGAATTGGGGAAAGAAGCAAAGGTGAAGGATTTGCAACCAGTCGATTACCAGAGCTCAGCCCGGAAGAGATTGATTTCATCAAGGGAACTTTTGATTATTTTGCTTTGAATACGTGAGTACCATATTGGAAAAATAGCGCGTCTATTTTGTTTTTGAAACATTGACTTTAAAAGTGCGTTTAGTTTGCTTATCTGGTATGAACCAAGAAAACAATTGGATTTTTCAATGTTTTAACAAAAATCCAATTCAAAAAGTAGGCAAATTATGTTGCAAATCAGAGGTCAAAACATACACAATCAAAACAAGTAGCATACACAATCAAAACCATCCGAAGTACTTTGTCAGCTAAACTTTTCTCCTTTAATTCAAGTTATTCTGCATTCAATTATTGCTTTGATTTCTTATACATATTTTCATATTTCATATTTAATTAAATTTAATGTTTTTTTCCAGTACAGTGAATAAGTTCATATACTTAACTTAACTTAA
>NW_026018814.1:4460774-4467941 GCF_020466585.1 Dendroctonus ponderosae
CGTTTTTCAGATATTCCAGCACTCTAATTGGTTGGGCAGATGATGCCCCCATCTCTGAGCCATCTTACGATTTGGACACTTGCGTGTATGCCACTTCAGATCCATCTTGGCAAGCAGCAGAGGTAAAAGCTCTACTCTTCAGTCAATTTAATTTGAAATTAACACACACCTCTAATTGCTTAGGTTGGATATGTGGTTTCTTGGCCGATGGGAATCAGAAAACTAGTTAACTGGATCAACGACAACTACAACCCTGGGGAAATTTTTGTCACTGAAAATGGATGGACCAGCGATGATTCTCTGGAGGATAACGATAGATATGTGTATCTGAATGTACTTGAATTTTACTGTAGCGAGCAAATGGAAATTCACAGTCAAGTTTTTTAGGGCTATTTGAAAAATATTCTCGATGCCATCTACCTGGACAATGTCCCAGTTACTCATTATACTGTTTGGGCTTTGCTGGATACTTTCGAGTGGGGCAGTGGATACACGTAAGCTCATATCAACCCACTGTTTCACCTTTGCCAAAATTACCTTGTCTTCCAGGGTTAAATTTGGGCTGATTGACGTCGATTTTGAAAGTGAGAACAAGACCAGGACCTACAAACAGTCTGCCCGATGGTTCAAGACTGTTGCTCAGCACAGATGTCTGGGGTGTTTGTAAACAACAAATTATTTGAAATAAAAATATTGATATTAGTTTTAGTGTTTTATTTTCAATATCTTCTTATGCCCCCGTAAGGATTCTGAGAATAACAGTAGATGTTTTTAATTTTTAAGCATTACCTACATGTTCCTATTCGGTTTTAGGTAATCACTCAAAGTTTAGTATCAGTTTTGTCAAGTTTTTAAAGACTGTCAGACAGTTTAGATTTTTACGAAATATATGGCAATTAGAGCATAGCCTGGCTTGATTAATTTGGCAGTATGATTCATTAGATCGCAACAAGTCTTCCCAACTTAAACCTTCTGCATGAACTGAACGTACTTGAAAAGTTTTTTTGAACATTAGCAGCCCGAATGTTTTAAAAAATAGCAGCCCCATTTTGAAATAAAATGCTCAAAAAATTTACATAAACATACAACAAATAATGGTAAATTAGAAAGGCAAGGTACTTTTCATTTAATTGTCTTCGTTTTTACTGCAACAATACGGAAGTATGAACCAGAAAGATATTAAATAAATGATGCAAATGGGAGAACAAGTTAATTTCAAATTGTTCTACTTAAGCCAGTTGTTGTTTATGCAATAACAAACTTGAAAACACTTAGAATAAAGCCAACGTCACAAGATAAAAAATATATAGGATTCGAATAGTGATACTTATTGGACCACTTAAAACAAATATGATAAAGTACTTAAAAGTCCTTGAATGACACCATAGAAGTGAGCTCTAAAATGTTGCCAGTTGATTATAATTGTTTCCTTAATTTTGCCGAATATGCTGACGAAAGTCGTGATAGTCCTTGGATTTATTGCTGGGTAATTAAAAAAAAATGATTGGAAAATATTTATATTGCATATAAACGAAGAATTTTCAATGCTTGCTAAAGCCAAATTTTTTAAATTATAGAACTTTAGCGGCCCGGAAGTTTCCAGACGAGTTTCTATTTGGCGCAGCAACTTCTGCCTATCAGATTGAAGGTGCATGGAATGAAGATGGGAAAGGCGAAAATATTTGGGACAAATTCCTACATGATGCTAGTAAGTAATGTTAAATACGCAAATAAAGTAAAAATAATGCCGTGTTGGTATGAACTGATGTTAACATAAAATTAGAATTATTAGGAAAAAAAATAATGTGAATTTTAAATAATACAGCACTATTAAACAAGTGGCACATGGCAATAAAATATTGAAACATTATTTAAAAATTGCACAAATTTAGAACCGAAACATGACTATTTAAACACTTGTGTTAAGATGCACTAAAACCGGTCACATTCTTTAATTAAATTCGCTTGTACGAAAAAAGCGCAAATATAATATAGAGGAAATACACAGCTTGTGTAAATAAATTAAAGAAAAATTAAAACAGCCATCATAAATAGGTAGTTCTCAATATGCTTTACATTGCTGATATCGACAAGAATTTAACAGCGATAAGCACATTTTTTCATTTATTTATTTGTTTCTTTGATACTCTTACAAATCCAGGAAGAAAGCTTACAAGCAAGAGAACGCAGGAATAATAGGAACTTTAACTTAGATCAAAAGTTTAGTTCTTCAACAAGTTTTTCAACATATGCTTAAGAGCAGTCAGTAGAAGCAGGCTAAAGTACCTTTTCATCTTATAAGCTCAAATTTGTCTTTAATCCTACCAAAATTTGATGATAATTGTTTTATTGTGCATCTAATTGATCTTTGAGACCAATAATTTAATTATATTTGCCGTAACATTATTAAATCTTATTTGGGTTATTGCTGCTATTATTTTGCGTTATTAAATTGTTCATGCCTATTTGCAAAAAGCAGTGAAACGATGAGAAAGTGATAAAATGAAAAAAAAATGGTCACAGACAGCACATGCACTGAATATTTTGAATGTAATTTTGTGTAATTTTTAATTTTTATAAGGAAAAATTGTTCAGTACGTCATACTTATGTTAATGTCTGAAAAACGGTGAAAAAAAATACAGTTTTCTGTTCCACTGAAGAATCAGAGGAACCTGCCCCAAACAAATATCATTTTTAGCAGATTTTGATAGTTATTTTTATTATATCCTGTACATTGGCGCTCTTACTATAATATTTTTCATCTTCTTCGCAAAGGATAAAACATAAAAAGAAACCAAAATCAACAAATACTCCTGACTTTTTGTCATTGCACGTTTTTTGTAAAGATAGGTAAAAAACAAGTCTTACCCTAACAAAAAGATCGAAAACCAACTTTTTGAAAGATAAATTAGATACGAAAAGATTATTTGAATGGTAAGGGAAGAGGATTCCGGTTGAGACTGAAGCATTTTATACAAATTATTTACGTTATTTAATGATTGGGAAGCATTAAGGCCATACATTCACTTTTTCGAAACACTTTTATATTTTTGAAAACTAAACTTTTTGTAGACTAAAATGTGATTTTCCAGATCGCGACAATGGAGATGTTGCTTGCGATTCCTATCATAGATGGGAGGAAGATATTGCAAATGCCCAAGCTCTGGGATTAGATTCGTACAGGCAGGAATACAGTAGAATCGATTAATTTTGAGTAACTCCCGAGTTCTTTATCTGTAACAGATTCTCAATAGCATGGTCCAGAATACTTCCTAACGGCACCATCAACTCAATCAATCGGAAAGCAATCGACCATTACGCTAAATTAATTAAGGTAAAGAAAATTCCATCAAAGTTAGCCTTTTTGATCACACATTATTCAGGGCCTGGTAGAAGCTGGAATAGAACCTCTAATCACCATATACCATTGGGATATGCCTGAATACATTAGCCAACTGGGTGGCTTATTGAATATCCAATTTGTGGACTATTTTGAGGACTTTGCACGGTTGCTCTTCCAAGAATATGGATCGTATGTAAAATACTGGTAAGAACAGTTAAATTTGAAAGTTTTGCGACCCATACTGGCTAATTGAGCAATTTACAAAGAACGCTTGCACTTTAATATCAATCTCAAACCAAAAACCACCAAGGAAGTGTCATTAAAATAAGTCAGCACCTGCTTTTCTAAAAAACCCGAATGCAAAAAGAGGGTTTAAGTCGCGGTTTATGAGAAGAGGTAGAATAGAACATATTTTAGTATTTTAGTGGGGAACTTACTTAAGCAAAAAATAGCTTTACAAGAGCGCTCCAAACAAAATACTCAAGTTATGTAACTAAGTGCGAGCATATCATATAAGTTTTCTACGTCTATATGTGAGTAATGTTTAAGAAAAGCCAATAATTTCCAAGAGTCGCGTTCCTAGGAAAATGCCAAAAATTGAAATTTGAAAAGCATACCAACTGATGATGAGCGGATATTTTCAATCCATTAAAACAGCGAAAATTTAGAGGGTTTTCTATGATTAATACAAAATAAAAGAAAAGTTCAGGTTCAAAGTATGAAGACTAAATAGTTTCATCAAAATGGATCTAAAATAACATTGAACGAAGAAAGTATTGATTTTTATGGTTAATTAGAAAATAAACCAATACTGATACACTAATGTTGTAAAATGAGCTTACAGAAATTATTTAACACCTCAACAACTAACTACAGAGTCTGTATAGAAATCGTAAAATTGTGAAAAATGAGTAAAAATTTAAATTTGAAATATTAATTTAAAACAGTTAAATGAGTGAAAATTAAAATTTTTTAAATAAAAATCTGAGAGTTTTATGAGATTTTTTAAACCATCCGTTTCCATTTAAACAATATATTAACTTCAGTAAAAGGAAATCAATTAAATGATAACAAAAGCGTCTAGAAATAGGCATCAACCTAAGCCAGGAAAAGTATTGAGATAAATATTTCAAAGCTTAGAGATTAAAATTTCAGTATAATGCTTGTAGTTTAGCAGCTCAGATTATGTACACTTTACTGTTGGAAAATCTATTTATCTCCTTGTGCATACTGAATATAAACTAAAAATATTGAAATAAATTCCAGCTATCGGCTTGGAGCGTTAGTGGAAAAGCAGGTAGTCTACTTAGTTTTAAGTTTATTTTATATAACTCCTTTTCTATTCTTATTGCACTACTATTAGTAATCCACTGTCTGGCATTTAATAATAAAAAAGCAAAGTAATACAGCAATAAAAACAGGGTAAAATCGACAACAAGATAGATTTAGCTCAATGCTGCGTAACAAGTAAATTTAGAATCTAGAGTAAAAACAGCCAAACAATGGAAAAAATAAGTCTTCTAATTAGGTCGGAAAGCATAAAAGTAATTTATTGATAATATATTCTGAATATTTTCTTTTAAGATGAACAAGTCAGAAAGTAGTACTTTTTAGTAGGAATCTTTGTTTTTCTAAATATTTTGCAAGTTTGTTAGAAATTTAATCACCTTTACTCTAAAAAGTTAGCTTGATTTTAACTGTATATATTCATTCTCATTTCCCATTTTTAACATAATTTATTGAAAAAAAACTCTGAAAGGGCCACTGGGTTTGGATGAACACATCCAAAACCATCAAAGATACAAAGACGTTTAGAAGTGTTAATATATGAGATTTTTCATACCATTTTGAAATATGTTTTTATTATTTTGTCGATATCTAGTTCTCACAAATATTTGGTCAAAATATGTACTTGAATTCATGTAGTTAAATCAAATAAGTTATACAAGGGAAACCGAAATTACACACCAATTTAAAACAAAAATCACTAGTAAGTATTTGTATTTGGTTCAAACTTCTATATGTTATATGTATATATATGTAACTTTAGAATCGCCGTAAAGTTTCCTATGATTATCACGTGCCAAAAATAAGTGTATTTAATGATTACAATCAACTGAAAGCAAAACACTCTTGCATATATTTGATACAAAAATAAAATAACCCAATGCAGGGTGATCTGAAAGAAGTCTAACAAACTTTAGAAAGTGATTGCTGGCATTATTTTAAGATGAAAAATTCGAATAAATGCAGCTAATTAAATTTTTATCAACAATGATCAAAATGTATTGATATATCGGAAACCGGTTCAGATATGTTCCAATAGCTATCGGGTGGAAATGTTCCCATTGAACAAAGCTATTTATCAAAATTATCAACATAATTATACTCTTTGATTGCTTGTTCAATTTGTAACAAAAAGTAAAAAAATGAAATCGTATTAATGCAGGTTTTAGAATCCTCACACCAACGGTTTGCCACACAAACGCCAATGAAAAACCAAAATATTTGAGGACAACGGATAATAAATGGTTTTGAAGAAATCAAAAACCGAATGGACATCGCAGGACAATTTAACTGAAATATCAGTTCTGTTTTCAACTAGAATGTTCTATAAACCAATTTATTTAAATGTTTTAGTTTTATTTAAGCCCACTGGCCAGATCGTTTTACTTTGATACGGTCTTTGTATTTATTAAATTATTGTTTCTATATACTTGATGTTGCAAATATTACAGAACTAAATGTGCACATTGTTTTAACTTTTACGCAATTACTTGTGATGCTTTTATTTGTTAACAGGTTTACTATAAACGAACCTCACGCTGTATGTAGCGGAGGATATGGATCGACACTTGTTGCTCCTGGATTAAACCTGGTTGGGGATGGTCTTTATCAATGCTCCTACATATTGTTGAAAGCACATGCCAGAGTTTATCATATTTACGACGAGGAATTTAAACCTAATTACGGCGGTAAGAAATATCGCAACAAATTTTTTTTTTATTTACACCCTAAAATGGGTGAAGGATGCAAAATTCCGATATACTTTTAAAGTAGCGTCTGTTGTGTATGTGTATTTATACATGTATTCTACTTTTTATAAGTGAAAAAGTGAAATGCTTTTAGGAAAGGTTGGAATGGCTCTAAACACAAATTGGTTCGATCCTACCACGGACACTGCCGAAGACATTGAGGCTCAAGAGCGCGTTCTGCAATTCATGGCAAGTTTTTTGATGTGTGTGTATGATAGGCTAAAAATGTTGAACTGCAATTTTAGTTGGGTTGGTGGGCTAATCCGGTTTTTCTGGGCAACTGGCCGCAAATAATGATAGAGAGGATTGCAAGCCGAAGCGCATTGGAGGGTTTTGCCCGATCCCGTCTTCCAGTGTTCACTCAGGAAGAAATCGAATATATTAATGGAACGTCCGACTTTTTTGGTCTAAACAGGTAAAATAAACCTCGATAGGTAGTGAGACGCTTTAAAGTCTCAATAAAGTTATAAGGTTTACGATGTTTCCAATTCGGAGTCACCCATTGGCAGTCCCAGCTACCGGCTGGACATGGGCGCCACTTGGGACTCCACTAATCCCCAATCGCGACCCGAAAAATTCAGAAGTTTGATCAAATTCATCAATGGCAGGTACCTACTTGTTTGAATGGGGCAGTGGAACATTTTTATCAAAGTCGAGTGTTCCAGGTATCAGCCTGGTTCGATTATGATTTCTGAGAACGGACTTCAAACAGACGATCATCTAGATGATCAAGACAGAATTTCCTATATGAGTGTAAGTATACCGATTAATTACAAACTTCTTTTTGG
>NW_026018814.1:4468940-4495830 GCF_020466585.1 Dendroctonus ponderosae
TTGATAAATAATTCGTTCTTATTGCGAAATAGGAGCACTATTTATCAATCTGTAATAAAAGACGTGAAAAAATTCTGTCTTTTTTAAAGACAAAAATTTTTGAGGCGAAATACCCAAAAAGAAATTTGTAACAAATGAATCCGCCTCAACAATATAGAACTTATCTATACCGATTAAGTGGAAAAAAGTATTAAATAAGGTCCAAGATGCAAGTGAAATAGTGATAGCTATTTTATTTCCATCAATGTGTAGAATTGTTTAAAATAACTTTCTTCCAGGGTTTCTTGAATAGTGTTCTTGACGCCATTGAACTGGACAATATCAACGTTTTTGGTTACACAGCTTGGTCATTGATGGATAATTTCGAATGGGGGTCTTATGAGTAAGAAACCAGCTTTTCCCAAGTGAATTTTTGAACATGTAAATTCTAAATGGTCTACTTTCAGACCCAAGTTTGGCTTAATTCGTGTGGATTTTGAGAGTGCTAATAAAACCCGAACGTGGAAAGACTCGGCTAGATGGTACCAGAATCTTATTGCAACAAGATCATTAGAGAACTAAATAATTGTATGAAATGTTCTAAAAATGGAAAATGTACTAAAGCAATAAAAATACATAAAAACTGGTAAAATGGATTTATTTCAACCCTGAGTAGGCAGCAAAACTGGAAAAATTGCATCAACTGCTAAATCAGCATGCCCAACAAAACATGTAATAAACATTTACCGCTTAAATTATTTAAGCAGGCGAATTTCGGATTATATTTAATTCTCACTTAGAAACCCCACTAATGCAACAGAATTTTCAAATAGCCAATAATATTTTTATTAAATGGCGAAAACACTTTCTTGTTCAATTGATTTATAACTAAATATGCTTCTACTAAAAATGCATTAGAAAGGTTACTCGTACCTTATTTTACGGGGTTTTTTAAAAACAATCTGACCAATTTGCAGGGTTTTCATGAAATTTTAAATATGCTTGAATTATTTAAATATCGAACGTTCTAATAGAGAAATTTCTTATGGGAAAAAACCAGGGTATTTTATTTGAAAAACATAAAAAATTACTAATATATCGAAAACCAAAACGAAGAATGATCATGTTTCTATTGAACCAGTTGCTCTGTAGGCGCATAATATTCAATATTATTTAAGGCAAGAATAGTGCGGCACTGATTTGGCAAAAAACAAATTTTACTCTCCTATTTCTTCCTCAATTTCAAACGGAACAGCGCTTTTAAGTTTTTTTGGCATAACGCATTATTTTCCATTAAAAAAAATAAAGTCGTGTTCATGTACGTCTTAAAATTCTCACACCAACAGATCTTTTAATTCAAACTTTGAAATTATAACGCCAACAAATTTAAACTAAATTGGTCAATAATTTGGATTTAAAGCATTTTCTAGTCGAATTAAACAAAACCAGAATTTAGTCTAAATGAATTGTTCGAAATTTCCTCCCTCAACTATAATATAACCGTTTAGACTCATTTGCATAAAATTTACAAAAGTCTAAACAAGTTAGCGTTTCCCCTGCTCAATTTTCCAAATCTTCTTTCTCAAAAAAACCTTAGAAAGTTATTTCTCTCAACTATATTTTTCAATAATGACTGGAAAGTGCGAACCGCAGAAAAATACGAAAATTTGTGCATTTAAATAAAATAAATAAATACATAATTATAATTTATTTATGACCCGGTCAGCCGATTAGTGCAAGTTTGATTTAATAAAAACTTTTTTACCACATAAATTACTATAAATATACACGAATAGTTTAGTTGGTAATTAAATAGATATTTCTTATCGCATTTTAATTTCTATAAAAATAAATCGGAATGCAATCTTAAATAAATCCCACATCAGTATCAAACAATTCCTAGTATTATTAAATCCGTTTTAAATAGAAAAGGCAATTATAAATGGGACCATCAAAAGAGTGCAAGGCAAAATTATTAAGAGGACTCTCAGCATCTACTAAAAGTTTTGATGTTTTTGAAATACGACAAAATAATTGCAAATTTTTGTTGCTTCATTACTTTGACTCTTTTCTAGCTTTTAATGGGATGTAATTATTTTTTGCTATATTTGTTCGATCCATTATCGATTTCACTCATCACAATGCTAATTGCACTACTTCAAATTGGGGCTCTCTTAAAGCAAATCCCCTGTTTAATATGTCAATTAAACTAATAGTCTGTATCACGCATAAACATATTCCGGCTGCTATTAATAGTCAAGAAGCTTTTCTAACAATTATCTTCACCACATAAAAATTGTTAATTGATCCATACGGTATTTTTCCGTGTCGGATCGAGAATCGAAAGGATGCGAATACGCTCAAAATGATTAACTTGAGTAAAGCGAAGCGTAAAAATTGAGATTTATACAATAGTGGATAATAACAGTTTGTGTGTTGTAACAGTAGTTTTAATGCAAATAAGCATTAATCATCAGTAGGCCAACATCGGCATTTTGTTACTGCATATCCCAGAAGAAGGTGTAATGACCGATAACAGCAGAAGGCTTCGACGAAGTCTAAAATGCGTTTTAGATATCCGCCCTAAATTTGTTTTTTCATTGCTTAAACGAATGAAATAAATCACATTTATTATAACTAACTACAAAAATATTGCACAGACTAATTGAAAATACAGTTTCACAACATCGACCTAAATGTGCAGCTTGGAAGTAATAAAACATTCCGATGGAATCAGACAAAGCTGAGACTATTTAGGCTTGCCTGGATTATGCATTTTAAGAATTACATATTCACTTAATTCCATGAGTGCATTCCATCCACTTGACCACTCGGATCAAAATTATCTGTAAATTTATTTGCCGATCGTCATGCAAACTACCAAATCCAATTAAACACATAAAACATAGCAAACCATAGCAAACATATAAAACATATTCATCGTATTTCCTAACAGTTCTGCATGTTATACTTTCGCATAGCCAATTACTCCAATTCTATTAATATAAAACTATGAACGTGCAGATGATTTCATTGAAAGAAGGAAGCGTTATTAGTGCTTAAATGTTGGCGTAATATCGGATCTTCTATAACGCTTTTGGTACGTTTGAGTACAGAGTCAGCCAATTTACATGTTTGCTTCTCTTTGATTTTTCCCAGAAACTCTCTGAGCGAAAACTTAAATAACAATCTACTTCAAAGTAGATCAACTTCGATGGAAGCCCGAAAAGGAAATTACAATTCGGGCTACGTTCTATTGAAAATCTTTAAATTTTTAAGAAAATGTTTAATCAATGGCAAAACACGAATTGTATTTAGATAATAACATGCTAACTTGTGAATTTATCATCAAATTTAGTGACTTAGGAAAGGTTTAGTCTTCAAACCATCTATCCAACAAAAGCGTTTTATATGTCTAGATATTTTCACCTGTTTATGAGATATAAATTAAAATGTTTTGAACGATCTTTTTATACTTAAAAATTTCCCATTAAGCCAAATTTGTTGAAAAAAACAGTTCTCTGCGAAGAGCTAATTTCCCATTTTGAATAAACCAATAAAATAGTTACTCACTTGTTAATTCTTAAATTTTGCGAAATTTTTAGCTGTGGAGAAAAAAATACTTTGACTAAATATAAAATATAAAAAGCAAAATATAAATTGACTGATACTTTGCTACCTGATGGTTAAACCGATGATTAAACATTAAATATCACGTAAATTCATATTTTCGATCTACTTTTTAGTGGTTCAATATTTAATTCATTTCAACATTCAATTCGTTTTTATTGTGCGGTTAACTATTTGGATATTAGAAATTCGGGTTCAACAATGTTAGCAAAAGGGCAGCTTTCCAAATGGTTTGTGAATATATTTCTTTGAATCAAATATCTTGAGCCTTTTGGCAAAGGTAAATTATTTCACAGTTCTATGCCTGCGTACATTTTCCAATTTTGATTCCTAATTTAAAAAAATAAAAACCCAAATGCTGGAATTTGGTTTTCTATTCAAATGTTCAAAGGCTACGAATTTCTGTTACTGAGAAAGCTTAGTGTTGAAACATGATTCGAGAATGCCTTTTACGACTGTTTAGATATTTGCAATAACTTTTGGGGTAAAAAATCTTGACTTGAACGACTAGAAATTTTACGGACTTTGCTTTGAAGCTTTTAAAGGACAAGGCCATTCCATAATTTCTAAATAGTTGCTGGTTTGGTACTTAACTACGTAATTAAAGATAATGGTTTTATCACCTTAAAAGTGAGGAAGGTTTTACTCTTTTCTTTTGAGGAAAATATAGTACTCAAAGCGCCCAATATATTTCTTGCATTCAAGGACTGAAACAAAAAAAATCTTAAGAAGTGTATTGCTGTGAATGTAGTGTAAGTGCAGTAGAAATACGTTCAAGTTGAGAATTTTCTTTGTTGGCTCCAAAATCGAGTTAGAAAATCGATCGATGTTTAAAAAGAGCATCTCAGAAACGTTAGAATTTTAAAAAAATCAACTACTATCAATTAATTAATTCCATTCGTTCGCGAAATATTTCTGAGTCTCTTCAGTTTTTCTTAAATTTAGCGTTAACTATTAGGCGGTTAGTTCCTTCAGCCTGGTCAATACATTTCTTGTAACTCATCAGCTATTTTAAATTGTTTTGGAAAAAAGATTTACGGTAAAAGTAAATTTTAAATTCCTTCAAAAACCTCGAAGGTCAAAGCTTTTACTACCCTTTAACGGAAAGCTTATAACCGTTATTCAGATGATATTATGCTATAAAAGCTTTATTAGATTTTTATTATTTTTAATTAGCTTTAAATTAGCTTTAAAAGATTTATGCTCTTAAACATCGACGATTCTTCAGCCTTTCGACATTGGGCATTACTGTCAAACTTTATTTGGTGAATTCACGCACATTTTTAATTTTTTTATTTTGTTCCGTGCAGTTCCTTTACTACTTCCTCCACTAAAAATCGCGTTTTACTTAAGAACCACCCAATAACTTTGCACTCTATGCGAAAAATCCATTGCCCAAATAATTATTTGCGTAATAAGATGGCTTAATCACTTTTGAAACGTCTGCCAGCCTAATTATTTTTGATTTTATCTCTGCTTCAAATCAGTATTGTTGCTTCGAAAAGCCACTAAACCATACACTACAGTTTTTCTAGTTTTACATTTTAATTCTATGAGATGGTGCAATTAGAGCAAAGTATTTAGTGGCTGGTAATTTTTTAAACATTATAACGCAGCAAATGCAATTAGCAGATTCAGTTGTACATTTGTCAATTAAAAAACGGCAAAATCATTGTTAAAAAATTTGATTTTTGTTAATTATTTCAATATGAAGTTGGCTTTAAAATGAATATAATTAGCTACAGAACTGCGCGAAATACCAAAAAGTGCATTTATCCTTGATTTTATGCGCTTTAAACATTTAATTTTTCTGCATCGAGTTATAATTAGTTACCCAGGAAAATACCCTTTTTTATCAAAATTCTCATAGAGTTTTATATAATTATGAAATTACGTTTCGCACGCATTACATATATTGTATATTCACGTACCTAATCATATAGCCGAGAGTTTTTTGCCCATATTTGCACTGTAATGAAGTAGAATGGTCAAATATCTCAAGTTTCCACTATGGCAAAAACAAGCCTGTTTAAAAACGTAATGAAAATTCCGCACTTTTCTACCTGTGAATAAGTGCAACTTATCTAATTTCCTTCTAGCCAAAGAAATTGACAGTAGATCATGAGCCCAAAGTGGTTGAGAATCCTCCAACCGTTCTTTAACACCTCGCGATTGAGAACAATTGTCGCCAATGCAAGCGAAACGTTTGGACAAGACATGCGTGAAAACTAATGTTAAAATAATTTATTTCATAGTATAATTTACGGGAAATGTGCAGCAGTAGTAACAAATTTGCATTAGATTTTTGGCATCATCCTCAATTCCTGATGAATGATTTTCGATTGCTAAACAGCAGCAAGTGAAGCCAAAAAATTACACACGGCAAACAGTACAAGTCTTGCAATCGAATGCCAATATTTTGCCGATTTATAACTATGAAATTCTAAATAATTGGTGATTGAAAAGCAATATATTCCTATTAAATTGAAGAGCTGCAATTAAGGTATTGTCTTTTTCCGGTTGGAAGATTAAAATAAATTAAACTCTCGTTTACGTGCAGATATACAACTAATTAATTTTTTTCTTGTGCCTCCCTGATTGCAATCCCCCAGTTCCACAGCTGGTAAAAGGTATAAAACCATACGGATACCTCTGAAAGTCCATTCAGTTCCTCATCTCAAGTGTTTAAGCGTTTGGTGTTTTGTGTTATTTGTATGTTTTATTTACAATTTTTGATATCAATGTATTAATTTGTTTTCAGAAAGCACTGTCTTTATTAATAATGTATATTTTGCACAATTAAATTACCGTTACTTTGAAGACTGTCTGATGCAAAAAAATGTGTAAATTACAATTAAAACTTTTGTGTTTATTTCCAGATCATGATGTTCAGGTTTTTCGTTATTACTGTTCTCTGTGGTAAGTTTCTCGTTTCAAGTTATAACGAATATTAAAAACTATGTAATTTTTACTCGCTTTTTCGAACTAAGTAAAAAATTAATTTAAAAATGAAAAGGCAAATTTATTCATTTGAAGATTCAATAATTTTACCCCACTTATTAACAGTATCTATTTTATCTTACTGTTTTTTTATTTTTAGCCGGTTTTATATTAATATTTTTACAATATAAAATAGAAAATAAATTTATTTAAAAGAATTCAACTTCGCCTCAAACCTCAACATGTAGTTACGCTATAATTCCTTTCTTTGTGAAAATTGTTAGTTTTCTTATTAGTTTAGTAATAGTTTATTAGGAATTTAACAGTTGCGTTAATAATAATGAAGATCTAAAGAATGTGTGAGCAATTAATCTCTAACGACGAAAACAGGAACAATCAAGTTCAGATAGTGCACAATGAATCAAATTAACTATTTCCTCTAATTTTTAAAATGAGCTTAAGAAAAGACTGTTATAAGGTTTGTAAGAAATGTATTGATATTTGAGCATATTTGGAAAGGTTTTTATTTTTAATTTTGATAGCTTCTATTAAGTGGGGAAATAGAAACGACGAATAACTAGTTCCTCTTAAGTTTTATTTTTCTTGCTCTTTAATCCCATGTTTGTCTTCTAATTTTACAAACGTTTAGACAAGAATTGCTTTTAGAAAATACCAGGCACTTGATGCGGTCTGCAGAGAGTTTGAGAAAGTTTGTAGACCGTTAATTGCGAAATGAAATATATTTAGTTTATTTGTAATGCTAATGTATCAGTGCAATCATAAACTTAAAATATGCGTGTTATTCATTCGCAGAAAATTAAATTTATCCATCTTTACGGTTTATTTTATGCTTTACCGTCTTAATTTCTGCTACTATTCTCTCATAAGTAAAATTTTTCATAGCGGTAATTTTCGAACGTAAAATGAAGGTATAAATAACGACCAAAGCAAGTGGCGGAATCATAAAGTAAGCAGAGTTTATTGCGTTCATTCTAAATAATGGAAGAAGCTGACGCAACGGTGGCATTAAGAAGAGAATAAAGTTGAACAGAAAAATATGAAATCAGACAAAATTCACTGAATTGGTAAATGAGAAGTCTCAAATCGACTGAAGTCGATAGGCAACAAAATTATATTCAAATGAACGATTAAAGAGATTAAAATATCAAAACAAAAGTCGTTTTTGGAAAAAATGATTGCTCAAGCATCTATTTCCTTACCAACAGCAACTTTACAATAGCGAGGTGTTTGATCCAGAAATTTGTGAACGATTATGAGTTGTAAAGGAAATAAGTCTCAAGTTATAAGACCAGAGCATAGAAGACAAATAATTTCTATAACCATTGAAAAATGAATGAAATAGTCTCCAAAACTTAGTTATAAAAGAAATGGCTAAATTTCAAAGTGGGTTCTTCTATTTTAGTGGCTTTGTCTTCTGCTGGCAGACAGAGAGTACGTATCGTAGTTCCTGAACAACAAGCACAAGGATCCGGACACTATGAGGAAATTTCCAGCGGCGGATACGGAGGCGAATATCAAGGAGGTAGTTTGTTAAATTGTTTTATTTTTGCAAGATCTTTAGAATTCTTCAATGATTGCAGGTCATGAACATCTGGCTGTAGACGAAGGCAAAGAAGAATCTGGAGCGGAACTTACCAGCCTGGCTCATACTTCGGCTGTTCAAGCTAAGAACGCTGTGCAATCTCAACATACTGCCGGTAGCCAGGCGGCTTTTGGAATCAAGAGTACTTTGGCTAGTGCCGCTCAAGGGGTGAGTTAACGATTAATAAAATGTAGCTCAAAAATCATACTGCTAAAATTATTAGATTAAATTAACTGGAACGTTTTATCTGTGAAAATTGCCCGAATATTCAAGAGCGAACAGTCAGAATTCTATTGCGCCTACACAACTTAAAAGTTTTTCTTTTATGGGACTTTTAATTTTTATATTCCTATTTAATACTCATCTATACTCTGGAGACTATCAAGAATTCAAGGATCAAACAATTTGAGCTTGACAATATTTCAAAAATTGGAACGTATGTACACTTGCAGCTAATTAGAAATAATAACAAATAAAGAACACTTTTAAGTCTTATTTCTTCACATATCACCAAAATACGTTCAAAATAAGCTAGTAAATCTTATGATTACCAATGCGTAAGGAAGAATTACTGGGAGTTTAAATAAAAATTAAACTCCAGCATATCGAGGAAACAAAAAATTAAATTATGGAAAAATCAGGCTTATTCATTAACAAAAAGCTGAGTCGAAAGGGAACTTCTACTTTTTATCATTTAATATTCTCCACATGAAAATCAATTCTATTAAGCACAAAAATGGGGAAACGTTAAGGTAAAAATAACTCGGTTAACTTAAGTGGCAACTTAAGAAAACGCACGAAAATTTAGAAACGAAATCAAAGGTGCAGACAGACAAGAATATAATAAACGTATTGAGAAAAGAACACAATTGATTAATCAAGTAAAACTACATAACGACAATAAATGAGAAGGACAATATATATCGCACAACTTTACACCCCTGCAAGCAAGCAATGAAATTTTCGTCTATTCGCAGATTTTTTAAAGTTTTGAGTTTGCTATAACTAGTTTTATGTTTATGGAGTTTAAGAAGTTTTATCAGTGCGTCACTTAAATTTTTTTGCAACAAATGCCTTAAAACCACTTACCAATTCTTAAAGAAAAAACTATCGACTACTTCTACTACTACGAAAAAGATAGAATGGTTTGAAAATATCCGTTTGACACGAATGAAACCTAGTTTGCTAAAAACGAAACCAATATCAAAATGGAATATGAAATAAAAAGACACATAAAAGAAAAATAAAGAAAACACAATATGAAAAGTTTAAGAGTTTTTAAACATAAATTATTAACATCCTGGTACAATCTGGAGCTATAGGAAAGCCGCTTTTCTCAACTAATTTTTCGAAATTCTGGTTTTAACTCCAATCTGGACCAATTTCAGCGTTCCCAATAATCGGATAAAGTAAAATATGAGTACATCAGTTTCCGGTCCACTTAAGTAAAACAATAATTGTTTAGAGTAGAGGTAGACACAATAATAAATAAACTAAAAAATCTGTAGGCATTACAAAGTGCAATGGAAATAAAAATTTTATCTGAACCGTAAAAAATCAGAGTTGTTTTGCTAAATTAGTAAAAGAACACGCTATATATAAGGTGATGAGATTATGTACTATTCTTGTACTTTAAGAGAAAATGATGTTAACAATCTACTCGACCATGATCTGAAAGATATGGTTTGAGTTCAGTTAAGCCCACGACCTGCATATAAGGAAATGACAATATTTAAAAGAACACATTTTTCTTAGGCCGCCCAAACTGCTCAAGCCGCTCTGGTGGGAAAACAGGCCATCGTCTACAGCTTAAAGAGACAAGTATCCGAAGCGGAAAAGAGACTCAGCGGTGAAATTTCTCAATACCATCAAGCCGAACAGTCCGCTCAAATCTCCCAACAGTCCGCACAACAAGCCCGATCCCAAGCAGCTACACTAAGCGCTGCTCTAGCTTCGGCTGCCAGTAAGTAACATCCAACTCAGTTTAACAATCAGAAGAAAATTCGATTATCTCTTGACTCATCTAAATCGTTTTCTAGGTGGAGGTCAACTGGCGGAAAAGGCTGCAGCTGAAGCTGCAAACGTTGCCGCCTCTCAACAATCTATGGTAGCGCAAGCTAAGCAACGCCTCTCCACCTTGATTCATCAGCTGCAAGAAGCCGTACATGATCTGAGCGAAACTGAAGCTGCCTACTACAAAGCCGCCGAATCAGCGCAACAAGCCCAAAGCAATGCCGCAGCAGCTGGTGCAGCTGTTGTAGCTGCCAGCGCCAAATCGCAACAGTCTTCTGGTGGATCCAGCGGGCAATATGGACATCACTGAATAATTTTCCAAATTTATTTTTATGCTTTGTGATCAATCAATTGAAAATTTTGTTTTGTAAATAATCGTTATTAGTAATAAAGACTACATTTTTATGCTATTTTCTTGGTGTTAGAATAACCAAAACCCTTTTTTGAACAATTTTTCGACAAAATGTTTTGCACCGCTTTGGTCCAGATTTTATTTTCATAACGTATGAATCGACAAAGTATAGAATGACAGCAACTTGTGCTATGCCGACGACACAATATTGATAACAAATAATAGTGGTCAAAACATGTCAGCTGGATATACAAGGTATATCTACATACATACGCTCAGCAAAACATTGGATCTTGAATACACAAGGTGGAAAAAATAATTTATATATTTTACGAATATTTTCCAGTTTTGTTTTTGAATTTTGGCCTGAAATTTCAAGTTTCCGGATTTTCTATGGCAGAAAATGTGGTTGTATTCGTGTAATTTTGGATAGGCGTGGGTGAAAACAGAAACCAGCATTTCCAACATGTAAAAACGTTTTTGTTAAATTTTAATGTAAACTGTTTTATATTAAAACTGAAAACGTAGTTAAATCCTGGATTATTTAAAACAAAAACCGTGTTTTCTACCATTCTACTAGTGCCAGAATGATATTTTATTGGACCTATTTGCGAAATTTTCCTCATTTCTTCTCTTTCTTGGCGTTCTGTTCGCCTTTATGCAACGTTTATTTTTTCTGCAGCAGTTTGAATATTTTAAGGCTCAACCAAATTTAGCTCTACCTCGTTTTCAATAACAAGAACCCTAAAAAAATACAAAAACACTTATAATACAAGTAAAGAATAATATCAGTATCAAGTTTGGAGAGAGGATAAAGAAAAGTTACAAAATCTGCGCGTAGCTCCTTGAATAATTATTAAATCGCGTAGAGAAACAGAAATCGCGAAAGTACATTCAAACGTTCCTAGAAGGAGCATGAAGTGTAAACAGAAAAATCAACAAAAGACGGTTATGAGCAAATACAAAATTCAAATTCAGCAAAGCAATGCAAAAACTAAAAACTGACAAATCACCATATTATTGAAAAACAAAAACAGAAGTGACATGGGATCAGAAGGGACGGAGATAATGATCAATATAAACGATAAAATTTCAGAATAGCTGGGAATGTACTATCGAAAAATTAGTCTTAGAAAATATAATAAAGCTATAAAATATTTGAAAAAATAGTAGAGTAGAGACTGAAGTAGCGTGAAATTCAAACATAATCGAGTCAAATAAAATAAAAATGGAAAAGCAAATTCTCTACAAACCACATTTTTTAACTTTCAATTTAATGAACCTCTCTTATATTGTGTGTGTCTATAATTAAAAGCTGAAAATAAACCCCTGAATGAAAAATTTAGCCAGGCACTTAGTTCCTTGTGAGAAGAGTAACAAATCCGGCAAAAAGAGTCAAAAATACTCAAAAATCTTGTAAAACGCTTTCACAAAAAAGGGATTAAAAGAAAATAACAAATTAAAATAGACTAAATTTGTTTAAAATTAGTTTTAACTAAACAATCACACAGACATAAATAACCGATCAAAATAAGTAAATATATTGAAAGCAGGAAGGGAATTATCGTATTTTATATACATTGTGTGGAAAAAATGTGTTCTTTCTTTCCCCTTATCAGTCAGAAATTACCACAACATTAAAGAAAAATGAGGTGATCACAGTATACAGTAATTCTTCAATCTTAAAGTTGAAATAATTGCCTAAAATAAATGGTGTGACAATGCAAAAATTAAAAGTGTAATTGTGTCTCATACCATCTCAAAACCATCTCAAAACCATCTTCTTAAACCAGTTAGAAATTATGGAAAGTAGAAGTAGAGCCAAAAATAAATCTAACAGTGTCGTATTTTGTGAATGAATAAACAAGACAAATTGGTGAAGAGAAAATGGAAAAAAGTAAAACCGGACGATATCAATTTACAAGGAAATTAAAAATCAAATAAAATTTGGCTATTGGGACAGTTACAGAGTGAAATTCGAACGTCGGCATTTTAGGGGCCTTAATATGGATGCGATTTTTGCAAGCTCTTGGCCATAGTTTTTGAAGAGACTACTTCTAGCCATTTGATTTTATAAACCAACGATACAAAACATTTTCTATAAATTTCATCCAGTGCACTTTTTAGTACTTTGAGTATGAAGCAAGCGTATTATAAGTATTGCATTTGTTGATCCCAAGTATAGGATAAAATTTGTAGAATAGTTGTACTCAATACGTCCAAAGTGGACATGGAAAGTTACAAATATTGAAAACGAAATACCTCTTCCGAACGTTTATTTTAAAAAATTAAGAACGGAAAGTAAATTTATTAATCAATGTTATTTATTTATTATAAATACAATTTTCAATAATAAATACTTAATCACTCGTTATACAGAATCGTTAATCACATCACAAGTACAATAACGGAATAAGGCAGTTTGTCCATTACAAAAACAATAAATCGATTATATGAGTTAACAGTGCCGCAGCAATCGCCTCATAAGATAACAATACAAGGGTTTCAAAGTGTATCTCCAAGTACGTATTCCGAAGTAGTCGATTCCGATCATACCTTTTTTGTCCAAAAACCGATGCGAAATATTGCAACTAAAAACGCACTAATTGTGTTTTTATTGCTTTCAATTTTCATGTTTATTAGACAACAATTTCCTCTAATAAGATTGAAAATATTTTCAGATAGATTTGCATGATTGTAAATGATTCCCAAACATTACTTTTACTGCTTTAAGATTCAAGATGGAAAATCAAGATGGAAAATTAAATAAGTTTCTGTAAGGAAAATAACTAATAATCTCGATTTTTCAAAGTGCTTTAATGAATATAAACTTAACATCTAATCAAATTTGACTATAAGACCAAAATACACATTCGTTCTCGATTTTAAGAGTGAAGAATTTTCGAGAAATGCTAGATTTGAAAATCAGTTAAATTAGTTGTACGATTTAAACGGAATTTTCCTGTGAACAAATGTTTAGCCTTTACAGAAACGGATCAATTTGTGAAACAAAATTCGGACTAGTCTTAATAAAGAGCACGATAAACAGTCAAATTCAAGCACTAGCAGATAAACTATTATTGGAAAAATAAGGAAAAAATATGAGACATCAAGACTTAAGTTTTTAGAAAAATTCGTTTATAATCGGGAGTTGGCGCTACTTCATTGGGACACCCTGATTTAGTTGTGTATACAATGTTGTGTATATGATGCTACAAGTTGTCCCACGATAAATTTTCCAAATATAATATAATTTTTGAATATATGTAAAATTTCTCATAAAGTTCAGTTGTTTTTATTCCAGGAATCGGTGTTTCGCTATCTTCCATTCATTATGGGAAATCGTATATAATAATTTCTGTTGTGCTGTTAAAGTGTGCAAAAAAAATAATTGCACTTACGAAGTTTAACTTTGGCAACAAAATCCCCGATTTTGCTTTCTCTGGGCCCAAATTAAGCTAGACCAGTTCAAAAATTGGCCACTCGTACAAATCACCCTGTATTATTGTGAGATTTACGTTAAAATATCGCAAGTAGCATAATTTAAAATTGTTATTAATGGAGAATAACTTGCATGAACAGAAACTGTTCAAGGAGTTTAGTGACAAACTCTAGAACCAAGCGAAAGAAGAATGAGAAAAATTCTATTCAACAAAGTTTACATATTTAGAGTGAGAATTCTTCTAAACTTCTTTCATGAATTGCCGCTTGAAAACGGCCAGAATAACTCGAGGAATGTCATAAACGAGGTAAAAACGTTGAATGGAATTCAGAACAGCAGACCTAAATTCATCAATTGCAATTCTGATAAGAGAAATAAGAACAAATTGTACATTTTTCGCTTCATTTATAGCTTAAGATGTTTTGACTACAAACAAATATTGCCAGTGCCATACTCAATGTTTTTTTGACTTTGGATGATTTGCGATTCCATCCTCAAAACTCCTGTAAATCTGCAACACTTACATCCTTTGTACATATGTTAAACTAGATGAACGCGTGTTAGTATGCAGCATCCGCACTTAAGAAACTGCGCACTCTAAACGAACCACCCTGTATATTCCGTGTTTCTTCACATTGGCAAGTTAACGTCGATTAGATTTTACATTATTACGTTGTGCAAAGTCTTTGTAAGTAGGTACTCTTACCAATCATAATCGGCCTTAACAGGCAGCTGCGACACTGTTTACATATTCAAAACGCTTTCACAAAGACTAAAATTAAAACCTATGAAAATCCTGAATTATTCGTTGTACTAGAAATCCATCCGTGCCTATACCATGCTTCCAAACATTCGTTTGCCTCTGGTCAGAATCATGCTTACAGCCATCACAGAAAGCAGGAAGAACACCAGGCCGAGGAAGGAGGTGAGTACGCGACATCGAAATCTCCATTTTTTGTCTTCGCGAAGACGTTTGGAGAGCAATTCGGATCGGGGCACGTCCAGTGTAAAGTCGGCCTCCGGGCGTCCACCAGGCTGAAAAAAAACAAAAACAACAATGAGATTTGAAAAACAAATATCAAGACTTCTAAGGCTATTTTTAGGTTGAAACCCACTAATTTTCAAAACAGCTTAGTTCTTATTCATTATGAATGACTCTTTATTGGTCACTGGCCAATGTAAAAAAACGATAAATATTTCAACAGAAACAATAAAACAATCCAGAAACAAATGAAAAACCTTTGTTTACAGATCGGTAACAATTTCCCCATTAATTATTGGACATCGTAAGCCTTTCAATGTGCGAAACCAAAAATCAATGGCATGATTTCAACTTATAAAACAACCACTTTCTCCGTTATAATAATGGACTTACGTCATGGCAATGATTGGGGCAGACCGCTTAATGTGTCATAGAAGGTAATGGTAACCCACTGAACCGAAATTTCAGACAACTTTGATTCCATTGATTGTGCTATTGAACAAGCGGTGAATCATAATTAATCGATCAATTGATTATTATTCAGTAAGCGATATGTTGATTATTTTAATTCTGCAGATTATGCGATAAATTATATATCATTTCAGATATGGGAATGTTGCAAAGATGAGGGCACAACCTTAAAATTACATTTAAAATTATTAAAATATTGCAAAATTCCATAAAAATTAACGTCTTCATTCTTGTACTAGCAAGCATATTATTCACATGGTCACACCGTCAAACCGTTTTGAGTCAAACCATTTTCTATATCAATTAATTTGCAAAATTTACCCCGTATTAAATTTTATTTAATCCATTTGTACATTTTCTAGAAATTGTCTAATACAGGATGTCCTCTAATTATATGGGGAATATGTTCGGAGTAAGGAAAAGTATATAAAAAATGTATAAAAAAGCAGAGACAAGTATAATAAATTGAGAGTTTTAAAATAGACTTTTTACATTGAGTTTACAAAGCAATGATATAATGGTTACGTATCAATGCTCTCTCTAACTACATGAGTTCCATCACAGAATCGAAAATTTTATCACAAAACTGGTAATTCCCATGAATATAAAATATTTTAGATTCAAAAGCTCAAAAAATTAGCTTGTAATAACAACACACTATGGATTTCCGACATTTTTTGATGTAGAAGATTTGATTTATTGAGAGTCTTCACATGAAGGGTGGACTTTATAAATGTCTGACATTGTTATACACATGTTTGAAGAGCGTAATAAAAAAACTAATCAAACACACGTTTTTTCTGTTTCTCCACAGTTTGATTGGAAATACAAAATATTGCGTGGATTTGGCGGATCTGCATCTGGAGCTGGTGCTTCTTTGAAAATTATTTTTTTCGACCAACAACTTTACAAGAAATAAAAATGCTCTTCTTCAGTCCTTCACTGTTTGATGATTTTTTGTTTATATTTAATTTATTTTGAGTTTTAATTTTCAGTTTTCTGTTCTGTGCGTTTGGGAAGAAAGAATATTTTCAGTTATTTGATTTATATCTTTTAGATATGAATAACGTTATTTTGAAAACTTACAAAAGCTGTACGGCATTGTACAATTTCGTTCTTTTTATTGAGTGAGCGTAAGCTCATTTTCTACTGCTTCACTTAAAGTGTTCTTAAAACGTTGACGAACAAGTTGAGAAATAAAGTTAAAAATATTTATGAAAGTTCCATATTTATTTTCTGAATTTTCAACTCATTTTTAACCTTTAATTACAATTATTAGAACAATAAAATAATTATGAACAAACAAAACGCTTGTTCGTTAGGGTTAAGCACCGCAATTAACGACTTAGCACACAGCCAAACTAACCCAAACATGATTAATAAGTGGTACACACCTTATACAATAGTTATGTAAAATAAAGACTAAACAAAGCAAATATATGAAGTTAATTGATACCATATGATTACGGAATTGGTATTGAAATAAAGAAATTTTTGCAAGAAAGTGCTCAATAGACATTTACTTAATCAGATATTATCTAACACTTTAGGAATTTAAAAAAGCCGAAAAATCCATAAAAACCTTCCAGCACGTTTTATTCGCTGATCATTATCAGTTATTCAGGTGGTGCTGCAATGTGATTATTTAATGTGTGTGTTAATTACATTAAAGTTAATACACAAGAGCTGAAGAAAAAGAATTATAATTTGTACCTTTTCCAACATAGGCTCAGTTTTACAAGGAAATTTGGTTCTATATTAAGTAGGTTATCGATGCTATTTGTTGGATGTCTTAAAATTGTGTCGTTTAATTTCTTCGGGCAGCGAAAACAGTTGAAAGTGTTCTTAGATATCCCTCACAGCTGTAATAAACATTATAATTTAGATGCTAATGAATGTTCTGAAGTGTCCATGAAAATAAAATAAAAGACGAACCACGCGTTAATAGTTTTAAAAATGCAAATTTCAAATTTTATTGTTTTATACATAAAATGAAACCTTAACATATTAAGTCCTTGGACATGGTGATCGGCGTTGAGGAACTAAATAATGAATAACTTCCGTTTTACTCATGCCTAAACATATTAAGCAGTCCGCATATCAATCATTTGAAGATTAATATTTAATGGATTCGATATACAAATTGAGTCATTGATAGAAGTTTGCAGCAGTAACATACTTCTGAACGATGTATGACTACATTTTTAACTTTGCTTTCAATACAAAGTATTTTTAAAGTATATTCTAATCAGTTGGGCTCGAAGTTAGAAAACGCATTTATTCACCTGGTCAATGACTACAATAAAATCAAATAAAGACAAACTAATTGCAACTAGAGCACTAAAACAGAGGGCAGGGAAAACTTGATGAATTATCTCTGCTATTTTAGTCACTAAATATAAGCGATAGTGGAAAAACTAAGAGAAAAATCTTTACAACTTCAAGTTGAAAACATCCGGTTAACCCATAAATTGAACAACTTTACCATAAAGGAGATTGATTTTTTACTTACTAACACAAATGAAATTAGACATTTCTCCTTTTGCAAAAATGTGACAAAATTAGTTTGTTTTATCAAAACGGTATGATTTATGTTTCAAATAAATATTTCCTGCTATCCTTTCCCCAAAACAACATTTAAGCAGGTTGGCCATTTGAAATTAACGAATTAGTAAATTATTGCGCAACAAGTAAATGTAAGTTTATATTATAAACTAATAAATTTCACACTGTATGGTTCTTATTATAGCATGTTACATGTCTTTATGTACCTATGCGTTGGCCGCTGTTAAACAAAAGTGGTTTCGATTAATATAAATTTATGATGCCATCTATGTTTCCTTATAACCAGGAAAGTCCGAATTGCATATGTGTAAACGATGGTAGTCACTGGAGCTGAAAATCTTGCCGTAATGAGCATAGTTTATGTTAGAAATTGTTCATTTAGTAAGAAACTGAAAGAAAATACCGAGTAATATTTTATAGTACCGTTGGGTATTTGTAGACTAAGTGAAACGACACTGTGAATTAAATATCATGGAAAAGCGATTGATTTCAGCTGCAAATATTTCGCTAAAAGTAATTAAAAGTCCATACTGAAAGAAATACTCATAAGCAACGATTAAGACCGGGTTAATCGAAGCAAGCATATGGAAGACCGTTGAAAAAATTTGCGAAGTTATTAAGTGATAGCTGAAAATGCGCTTTATTGTACCTTCTCACCACCGTTTTTCTCAAAAAACTTGATTTTACAATCCGACGTCGTTTTCAAGCTCTTGTAGGTTCTTCGAAGCACAGTTGCCTTTCATTTTGCAAATTTCATTTGAATGTTTTATTGAGACTCGGACAGTTTTTTAGAGAGACTACTTACTTGGACGGGTATTTGGTTATATTTTTTTAACAGTAATTCTTGAACTAAAAATAGAATAGATAAAATCTATAAAACTCAATGAAATATAAAAATTTAACTTTTCATCTGAAACTCAAAATAAATCGCCAAAAAGTAAACGACTAAACAACACCATTTCTGCTAGTTGTAAAATTGATTGTAAATATGATTAACAATTTTACAAACAAATAACAGGAAAATATAATAGATTGAACAAAACGAATCTAAAACATATAAACATAAATTTTTAATTATACAGAGTAACTCCCTACAAATTGTTTCACGTCTTTAATGATCTTGAAGTCTAAAAATCTTCCGAATCAAAATTAAAGATCAACACGTTAGAGAGTTGTGTATTTTTTTTACATTTTAAACACTAATTTATGAAAACAAAAAAGCGACCAATTTCGAAAACAAAACTCGAAAAATTTGATAACAAACCTTGGAGTTTCGTGATGAAAGTCATGTAATAACTGTATGTATCTAATAGTAAAAAATAACATATTCTGTAGAAATACGCCCATTTTGATAAGACTCTTATACCTACAGGCTAACTGCTCCACATATTATTGCTAGTGTCCACTTCCCTTAAAAGTCAAATTTAAATCAACATTATATACAAACAATTTAGGAAATTCAGAAAATTGTTATATTCTTCTAAGCAAAGTTTTTCTTTCTGACAAAATTGATCGTCATCGTCAAATTGAAACAAAGAAAAAATAGCATTTGAGGAAACCAAACTAGGAGGAAGTACAGAAACGAAGTACATACACATAAATTAAAAAATTAAAAGTAATTGAAATTTGTTGAAGCTATGGTTCGAAAAGAACTCGAAAATTCTGTGGACTCCTTCTACGATGATACTATTAAAAAGACGTGGGGGAATTTGCAGAAATCTTAATCCGAAATTATAAATATTAAAATTTCATAGCTTAATGGTCAACATGGTCATGAATACGTAATTTAATGGCATCAACACTTTTGTGAAAAAAATTTTTATTACATAAATTTCTTTTTTATGACACCGGATTTCGCTTTATTGCTACGTTTAACTTTCTGATTACGCTCCTTTACCTGAGAATTGACTTTGAGGAGATTTAAACGACAAATCTTTGTCCATATGCGGAATGAATAAAATTATATAAATAGCTTTGATTGTGTCTCGTTGTTGGTAGCCCTGAAAAACGCATTATTATAACCATTGCCTCTTAAAGATAAAGAAGTTACAAACACATTTAAGAAAGAATGGCAATAATTGTTTCGCGGAAACACTCCCACTATTTAATATCTCTTAAGATAATAATGAATACTTTCAATAACTATACTTGTTAGTTATTACAGTGATGATGAAACTCCCATCTAAACAACAAATATTATCATTCTAATGGTAGCCAATGTATTGACCTTTACAGCGAATTATTCTAATAAAAATGGCAATATGACACAGCAACAAAATTTTGATTGATAAATTCCCTTGTAAGAACAGAAGAAAGAGAAGTAAATACATAATTATTCCTGTCAGCTTACTTCCGGGCTTTTCAAAGCTAATGGAGCTGGTAATTTATCAGCAATTCATTGCATTGTTTAGATAACTATTTCAATAAACACTAATGCTTTTGAAGCAAAAAATTGGAATTTACATTTACAGCATTTTATGGGGTGATTGCAAGTTAGTGCCATTCTTTTAAGCAGTTTTTGAAGGTTCTTTAGACAATAAAAGTATATTGGTATATCATTTTGTTCTTGGACTGATATTTCATTATTTACAGAAGAACCAACTTTTAAACCCCAATTTCACGCACATTTCCACAAAATACCAAAATTCTACAATTCAATGAAATAAACATTTAATAATTGAAGGATTGTTTCCAAATGTATTTTTATTAGATTTTCCTTTACTCTCTCGATAGCATCATAAATCAAATAGATAAGATTGGAGCATAAATTTTACTGTTTTACCATAAAATATGTGTATTTAATTTTGTGTAGACATGGTCAGTTACGTCTATGTCAATAGACAACCTCTTCAGACAATAATTGACCGCGATTATCGAGATCGTCTCGAGATTGCAAAACTCTTACGTAAGAGCAGTTACCAGTCATGAAAGAAAATTGCTACTTGCCTTAAAAAATGCTATAAAGTTTACACAGGTGCCACACTTCTGACGATTCAATCAATCTGCCGTTGTAAAGCTTAACATCGTGAATGCACTATTGAGAATGATCCCTGTCCACTCTGACTTTCTTGCAAATATATTAAAATATAAACGTTCCAAACATATTCCAATTGTTGTAATGTTTGCTTCTAAACTGAAAAAAACTGGTTCAATTGTAAAATCATATTAAGTGAAAAATGATATTTTCAGAACCCGAAATATTCGAGAAAGGGTCTACATTTTTGCCAAAGTTATCGAATCGTGAATTTTAAGTGCTTTGATAGTCAGCACAATTGAAGTAATAAGTGTTTCATCAGTTGGTACTTGTTTAGTGAAAGTCGCATTATTTAAACTAGGCAGTCGTGACAATATTAGATATAGCAAGGCTTCTAGAATAATTAAATCATTCGTTTCGATCGTTCTCGGATAAAAATCAAAAACCTTAATAAATGCACTAAAAGTTCAGCACGTTTAATGAGAACAATGTACAAGAAATAGTTGGCTTAAGCAGCTGACGCAAAAATGTGTATAAATCAACAGATACACATAAGAATCCAAAAGTATTACCAGTTTGCCGAATAAAAAACTAGAGATTAATGAGTTAACAATAGCAGTACAATAGGTATCATGCTGAAACAGAAAAAACCAAAATGTAAAATAACTCAAGACTGAAAATATCACTCTTGTAGTTACAAAATGCTGCTCGAATTAAGAACCATATACGTAATAAACAGTAAATATAAGCTTGATATTAAAAATATACTGAAATATTACATAGTCTTGAGCCATTCATTGGCAACATTGAACAATTAAGAACAATATACAAAAACCGTAAATAGAAAATTGATTTAAAAAATGTACTGAAATACTATTACACATTTGTGAAGACAACGTTTTGAGCGATTTATTGGCAACATTGTTTCCATCAAGGTATTTCAAGGCCTGCAGCATCCTCAGGCCAATTCGGAGAAAGTGGAAAAAGCAAAGATCAAGAATAATTGACCGGCGATCATGTTACCAAAGGAATTCTTCACCAGACACAGCAATAATTCCTGGTTTGCGAATGGATGTCAGATCGCATATGTAACGAAATTGTATGTATATTAATTTAAAAAGAGTCTAGACGCTGATGAAAAGCCAGCAAATTATAACTGTCCATGTTCTTTATTCATATGTGATTGCTTAAATGGTAGCCTACATGACGATTTTAATGTCCAAACTAATGAATGAACGACTCACAATAGAAGAGTTGAACAGACAATGAAGAAGAAAGGTACAGGATAAACTATACAGACGCCTGACTAGTTCTATAATATTGCAAATAGTCGCGAGCGGCAACAGCAACAATTTGGAAAACATTAAAGAAGCCCAATTGTTTCCAAAGAGTTTCCAGTTGTCCGATAATCAAAATATCCTTCTCAATGAATGGAGCCCCAGCTAACTTAAGCTTTCGAGCAAGACAACAATATATGAAATTCGCTAAACTGGAAAATAGTCCTCGAATCACCAACTATGCTGATGATACAAGCTTGCTAGTTTCAAACACAGGGTTATCCATTTAATGCTTGGGAAAGTAAAGTAAAAAAAACACAAAATATTCAGGTGGAGACGAAAATTTTAATTCAATATAAAGATTAAACCTTGCCATTATCCGTGAAAAACAATATAATTGAAATGTCCTCCACGGGACCTCCTACGTCCTCCTCCTCAATCCTTTTGAGGTAATTTTGAATGACTTTTCGGCACATTACGTTTCAATATGTTTCTTAAATATCAACAACATTCCTGGGAATGATGCTCGATAATCTTTGCACTCTCATGTAGATTTTGTAGACAATAAATTGAGTAGCGTAAAAAGTGGTAATGGAAGACACATTGTAATTGATTGGAAGACGGGCTCAAAATCCTTCAATCAATTCTTGGATCATCCTGAATGGATCGCAAATAATCACGAAATTTGAACATCAACTTTTAATCTTTACATGGATACTACGATATAATAATAACTTTTTGGAAGAAAATCGTCATTTCAGATCGATTCTAAAATCTCATTAATCCAACTTTTATGGTTCAACGAAGAGGGAGCACAAACCGTTTGTGATCAGACAAAGACAAATTTTCAGAAATATGTGCATGCTTTTAACAGTAATTGGAACACATAACAGATTAGCGTTGAAACTTGACACTTTTTCTAGTTGTTCCAAGTCACTCGGCCTAAAAAAAGTATGACTCCATCAGAGAAGCATCAAAGAAAATCAATCTCAATTAAGCACTTTAAAGAAGCGGTGTTGTGAATCAATCAGTGTAATGTAAAAAGCCGAATGATCCCTTTTCGAATTAAACCGTAGATGTTATCTTCGATTTTCACGAATCGTCCTACTTAGCAATCAGAGATCCTCGAGCAGACCAGTAATTTAGGGGGTGCTCCGTCCATTTATCTCTTTGAAATCAAATTGCCAAATCCGCCCACTCAATCAATCATGAAAAGAAAAAAATACTTATCTTGACATTTACTGAAAGATATTTATTACGAGTTAGCAAAGAAACCTGTAACTCCACATTTTTCTATTCATTTACATTGGGCACCAACAATTACACGCTTAACGCAATCGCTCACTATTAAATGCCAAAGAATTGGAATCATGGCTAACGCGTGTTTTGTGACAAAAGATGTGCGTTTTGTAATAAAAATTTGCAAAGATTTGCAGAACGCGATTGAAGGATCTCTTTCGACTTAATTACAGGCGAAACTTCACAATTTGCTTGGTTTTATGATAATCTTGCCCCCCACTGAATACATCAATCAATCGACCATTCACTCGACTCGTTATTTTTGTTGCCGCATTTCTAATAGATGCGAGATATAATTAAACGGCGCTGCATAAGGGCTTTTTCATATTGTGCAACAAAAACACGAATCCAAACTGCAAATAACAATTTACATCAAAGACGCCAAATAAATCTAAATAAAATAGTGGAATTTGAAAACGATGTCAAAGGCATTAAATTGCGGCCTGCAACTGCATATAAGAAAGATCAAATCTAGTTTATACTTTTTCAAAGTATTGTAACTCAGCGAGTCTCTATCTACTATAAACGAATCTCAAACGAAGACTCATTCATTTGAACCTATGAATGGATAAATGAAAAATAAATATAACATATTAAATCATTTATAAATATGGGCCTTAATATTTATATAAAAAATCTAATTAAAGAGATCAGTAGAAACTTTTTGTAAAACATTTATTCAACTCTGATTGGCATTGGAAAAATACTGTCCGATTTTTTATTGCTTTTTATCTATTTTTATGATTTAAAATGTTGGCTCTTCTAGAAAATCCTATTCACAATTTCAAAACGACACTCTGTAGATAGAAAATCCGAGCGAAATGTATTGTATAAAAACGTATAAATGTACACCTAAAATTATGCATTTTTTTACTACCTCTTTTCCTTAGTTTTATTTCTAGGGCAATTTTCTGCTTTGTTCAATCAGATTATTCTGCAAAAACTGAAACAACAAAAAAATAGTTGATTCCAGCTACTAAATAAAAAGTTCTGGTAGTTTTTGAACCAAGACACTCAATAATTCCTCACTTCTGCAGAGCAGATCAACACAAGAGACTTACAAAGAAACAAATTCCCAGCGGCTTAAAATTCCTTGTTCCATTCTTCCGATTTTTCAAAAAACCATTGTAAGTAAAATGGAAGTAAGAGGGAAAGGCCGGACGTATTTTGGAAGGATTTCGACAAATTTCGCTTTCTGAGTCAAGAAATACTCGAATTTCCCCACGCATGTTGTTATGACGATTCTGACTGATCGAATTTTCAACGAATTCTGTGGCTCAAGTGGTCCTTGAAAAATTTCGAAAAAAGCAGCGTAGTGTTTAAGACGATATTGCATCTAAAAAAAAAAAGCATGCAAATCTAAAACTTTTAATAATTTACTTATAACTTTAATAAGACTTTTTCAGACAACTGCCAAAAGTTACTTATCCATGGTTCACTTTCTAAAAAGACCATTTAGTTCTCTCTGAAATGATGTAAAAATGAGCGTTCTTCCTCATTTGGCTTCCGAGAAATGAGCAAAAAGGAAACGGAAAACATGAAATTTTGGCATAATCTTGCACATTAGTCTCTGATATTCAAATTTCGCCTTCTGTTCATGTTGTTATGACTGAATCGAATTTTCAATTCTCTATGCAACGATGTCAAAAAGGAATTATGTAGCTCAAATTGTTCTTGAGAAACTTCTAAAAGAGCAGCGTGATGTTTGAGTCGATTTTGCAAATCAAAAAACACGTAAATATGAAACTTCTTGAAATCAAGAGTTTTTTGAGACAACTGCCAATATTTCCTTATCGATAGTTCAATTTCTAAAACGTCCATTTAGTTCTTTCTGAAATCATGTAAAAATGAGGGTTTTTCCTCATTTGGCTTCCGAGAAATGAGCAAAAACTCGACGCAAAACATGAAATTTTGGAAAAATCTTGCAACTAAGTGTCTGATATTTAAATTTTGCCTTGTGGGTCAAAACTATTCGCATTTCCTCACTCATGCTGTGATGACTGAATCGAATGTTCATTTCTCTATGCAACGATGCCAAAACGAATTATGTAGCTCAAATGGTTCTTGAGAAACTTCTAAAAGAGCAGCGGCATGTTTGAGTCGATTTTGCAACTCAAAAAACACGCAAATTGGAAACATCTTGAAATCAAGAGTTTTTTGAGAAAACTGCCAATATTTCCTTCTCGATAGTTCAATTTCTAAAAAGACCATTTAGTTCTCTCTGAAATGACATAAAAATAAGGGATCTTCCTCATTTGGCTTCCGAGAAATGCGCAAAAACGGAACGCAAAACATTAAATTTTGGCAAAATCTTGCAACTAAGTGTCTGATATTGAAATTTCGCCTTCTGGGTCAAAACCATTCGAATTTCCTCACTCATGTTGTTATGACTTAATCGAATTTTCAATTCTCTATGCAACGATGCCAAAACGAATTATGTGGCTCAAATCGTTCYTGAGAAATTTCTAAAAKAGCAGCRTCATGTTTGAGTCGATTTCGCAACTCAAAAAACACGCAAATCTGAAAATCTTGCAACTAAGTGTCTGATTTTCAAATTTCGCCTKGTGGGWCAAAACTATTCGCATTTCCTCACTCATGCTGTGATGACTGAATCGAATTTTCAATTCTCTATTCAACGATGCCAAAACTAATGTTGTGACTCAAATGGTTCTTGAGAAATTTCTTAAAGAGCAGCGTCATGTTTGAGTCGATTTTGCAACTCAAAAAACGCGCAAATTGGAAACTTCTTGAAAGCAAGACTTTTYTGAGAAAACTGCCAAAATTTCCWTATCGATGGTTCACTTTATAAAAAGACCATTTAGTTCTCTCTGAAATGATGTAAAAATAGCGTTCTTCCYCATTTGGCTTCTGAGAAATGAGCAAAAACGGGACGGAAATCATGAAATTTTGGCATAATCTAGCACCTAAGTGTCTGAACCCCATCCGCCAAAGAAAGATTTAAAGCATAAATTTGAAAAAGCTGCAGAAAAAAACATCCGCAAAAATTGGCGATAATCCATAACACATTCGCAATGGAGCATGAGTATTATTTTCGGTTGATGGACATGAGCACATACCAATCGAGGTTAAGAATGTTAATTACAAAAATTCCAGTCAGCGGATCCAAGGTGGCGCATGCCAGTGGAAAAAGTACCAAAACAAGTGAATAAATCGGTCGACGGTGGCTGCGGCGTCGCTCAGGGTCGACGACGATCGGTTACGTCAGGGTTGGGCGCCGAATGGACGTGGTCGAAAATAAACACGCGGTTGAGCAACTGGAGCTCCAGCCGAAAGGCGAAAGAACGACCATAGAACGACCTTCGAAGGCCGCCATCACCAAAGATCAAACAACTCGCTGATATG
>NW_026018814.1:4495930-4498575 GCF_020466585.1 Dendroctonus ponderosae
CGAGCATACTCCCCTGTGGCACACCTACTGTGCTTTGCAAAATTTTTGATTTGTAGGACATACCGTCCTGGCGTATAATCACCCTTTGGGTTCTCTTATTTAAACATGAGCGAAACCACTCAAGAGCGCGCCCCCTGATCCCATAAATTTCTAGTTTTTTCAGCAGTAAATTTCGATTCAGATAGTCAAATGCCTTTGAAAGATCCAAGAATATTCCTAGAGCCATGTCGCCGGCCTCCAGATGTCTCAAAATTGCTTGTGTGAACTGAAAGATCGCCGTTTGAGTGGATCGTCCCTTCATGTACCCATGTTGGTTTCGCGAAAGAATATCAGACTCCATCATAAAATTCATTAACCGTTCGAACATGACAACTTCAAATAACTTTGAGAAAGCCGGTAGTAGGCTGATGGGTCTGTAGTTATCTAACATGTTAGAATCGTCTTTGTTCTTATAACATGGTCTAATTGCAGACAACTTTAGAGACTCAGGAAACACTCCTTCTCTCAGTGAGTTATTTATGACAAAGCAAGACTTAGGACAAAAATGATCTTTAATCTTAAATCAATACTTTGTTAATATTCAGCATAGGAGTACATTTAAAATGATTTTTTCTAGACACTCAGTAGGGTTTAGTTCAGTTTCTTCAAATCACTTCTAATCTAATTCCAGTTATTTATTGCGAGTCTGCATTGCTACTTCCGAATGTTCCTCTTTTCTACACGTTCTATTCCACTAAGTCAATGATTAATTAAAAATCTTGAATGATTGCATTAGGAAATTTTAGTTCGGTAAAAGAAGAATGATACTAGTAAAAAGTCGCCGATTTTTATGGCTCCCACATTTCAGTCGGTTAAACCGCTTGAATAAACGAGTTTAATTATTTTTTACCAAAAAGTCAGGGTATTGTAATGCAAATTACCCAACTTTGTTGCAAGGAGAGATTTGGTGAAAGCCCAAACCATTGATAATTTTCACACATATACATTTAATTGCTTTTACCAAATTAAGCAAACCCAAACTCACAATTCCAGTACGGTATTTCGGGAGGCCGTCACAAAAGTATTTTACTTATCCCAGATACTAAACATGATGGAAACTTTTCTGTACGATAAGCGACCGCTAACAGCATAATCCGAAAAGCAATAAACGAAAATTTAACGCCCCATTAAGACTGCCGCTGCTTAAAAATTAGATCCTAGGAATAGTGAAAGTTTTAGCGGTCCCGGCCAAATTAACATCCGATTATTATTTAATTACCAGCACTTAAACGGATTACTCACTTAGGATTACGTAGACGTAGAATATGAGATCACGCCTAAATTAATTTGTAGTAAAATGATTTGGTGCGAGTTGCCACAACACCAATTTCTATTCTCTATCACTTTAACTGGTTGATTTACTTCAACAGACAGACAGATTGTTTGAGTATATGTATATTTCAATTTATAAATAATATTTAAGTGTTTTTAGTTTGTTGGAGTTCTTCGAAGGAAAACATCACGAAAACATGTAATGTACAACATGTATTCAGTTTGCAAATTTTAGATTTGCGTGTTTTTTTTGAGTTGCCCAATCGGCTCAAACATGCCACTGCTTTCTTCCAAGTTTCTCAAGGACGATTTGAGCCACAGAATTCGTTCAGTAACATGAGTGAGGAAATTCGAATAGTTTTGACCCACAAGGCGACATTTGAATATCATACACTTCTAGTGTATAGGTGTCTATATTATGCCAAAATTTCATGTTTTGCGTCCCGCTTTTGTGCATTTCTCGGGAGAAAAAAGAGCAAGAAGCCGCATTTTTACATCATTCGAAAGAGAACTAAATGACCTTTTTAGAAAGTGAACCATCGATAACGAAAAGTTGGCAGTTTTCTTAAAAAGTCTTGATTTTAGGAAGTTTTAGATTTGCGTATTTTATTTGAGTTGCCGAAGCGACTCAAACATGACACTGCTTTCTTCGAAGTTGCTCAAGAACCATTTGAGCCACAGAATTCGTTTTGGCACCGTTGGAAAGAGAATTGAAAATTCAATTCAGTGATAATGACGTGAGTGAGGAAATTCCAGTAGTTTTGATACAGAAAGCGAAATTTGAATATCATAGACTTAGGTGTCTAGATTATGCCAAAATTTCATGTTTTGCGTCCCGCTTTTGCTCATTTCTCGGGAGAAAAAAGAGCAAGAAGCCTCATTTTTACATCATTCCAGAGAGAACTAAATTACCTTTTTAGAAAGTGAACCATCGCTAACAAAAGTTGGCAGTTTTCTCAAAATATTTTGATTTTAGAAAGTTTTAAATTTGCGTGTTTTTCTTGAGTTGCCGAATCGACTCATACATGACACTGCTTTCTTCGAAGTTTCTCAAAAACCATTTGAGCCACAGAATTCGTTTTGGCATCGTTGAAAAGATAATTGAAAACTCAATTCAGTGATAGTGACGTGGGTGAGGAAATTCGAGTAGTTTTGACGCAGAAAGCGAAATTTGAATATCATACACTTAGGTGTCTAGATTATGCCAAAATTTTATTTTTTTCGTCCCGTTTTTGCTCATTTCTCGGAAGCCAAATGAGGAAGAACCCTCATTTTTACATCATTCGAGAGAGAACTAAATGACCTTTTTAGAAAGTGAACCATCGATAACGAAA
>NW_026018814.1:4498675-4502569 GCF_020466585.1 Dendroctonus ponderosae
CAAACGGGCTAGCCGCAAACATCCGTGCGGTATAGCGTGAATAACCCTGTATATATGTATATCAATAAATCAATCGTTTTCCGCTTTACGCAATTTTCGAATCCATTATCGACTATCGTATTGCACAAATAATTCGAGATGTTTTTAAAAGTTAATGGAATTTTTTCGATTCTTGTCTAATAATTAGTTCGATTTTCCCCATCCATTCATTGAAAGTTCATATTCGAAAAATACTCGAAAAAAAAACAATTTATAACATTTTTCCGCACTGTCCAGTAACCTCTTAAAAGGAATTACCCGAATTTTTATCACCGCGTATATTGTTTCTAATGTAAAATTTTTCATTTAATTGAAGGACCTTGAGGAAACAACCGATCAAGCATTTAAATATCATTATTTACAGATTCGCCCATCATCTGTACAGGGTTAGCGAAACTCGATGTTTTAGGTTTAGTATAAGGAAAGTAAAAACAATAAAAACACTCCGGAGAAAGTTTCTTAAATGGTGTTGAGTAAAGTATTTTAAGAGAACTTTTGATTTTGGAAACTGAAGAGACAACATTTTTTGCAAGAAAAAAGTTTATCGTTCTCCGTTCAAAAATTATTGCTATTAGAACAAGTATCGGAAAAAATTCGCAGTCATCTTAATGATTTAAAAAAATTAACATTCACCTTTAATTTTACATATTATATAGAATAATGAATTTATTATAGTACATCCCAGATAAACCAGGTCAGTTTGTGGATCTAGACACAGCTGAAATTGTTGGAGAACACACTGGAATTCACAAATGGACATTAGGTCAAAGATCGAGACTAGAAAGCTTACCTGAGCCATTCTTTATTTGTGGAAAAAATGTCGAAAATAATATAATCTACGTTGTAAGTCTAATGAAAAGTGTCGCACACTATTGGCTGCTGACAAGATGGTCTGTAGGTTCAAGGAACAAACCATCCGTCTCTATACTCCACTCTATGTTCCACATCCGATGCTCACTGGATTCACTCGGACCCTCAGGAATTGCAAAACAACAAAGTATTGAACTGTGACTTCAAATTTCAGCACACACAGAATCGTGTTAAGTGTAAATTGTGCAAATTGAGCACTGGGCTGGTTGTAAAGTTAGAAACTCCTCTGCGCGCTCTCACACCGGGGCAATACGCAGTGTTTTATAACGGCCAAGAATGTTTAGGGAGCGCTAGAATTGTGAACGTTGGACCGTCGAATTTTATTTTAAATTATCCATTGGAGGTTCGCAGTAATGATACAGAAAACTGTATAGAAAAAAGTCATAAGTTTGTTAGAAATCGGAGAAAAGTTGGAAATAAAATAGCTAGTAGTTCCTAAGAAATATGTTTTATTTACTACGGTGGTACAATCGGAAGTGCTTTGAATCAAGTTTTATGGGACATTTTATTTAGAAGTTATAGTGTATTTCTGGAGTGCCAAAGTTTTCCCAGGTAAATTTCCTGGTAGGTTGCGCGTTGCTTTTCCTAGCTGGTACTTTCTGGAAATAGTCATATTGTAACGCTTGCCGAGCGTCTTTGAAATTTCTTGGAACCACTTTGGGCTCGTAAGTGGATGGCTCTATTATTGAATAACTACGAACCGTCGTGCGAACGAGAACTAGAAAAACGAAGACAAAATGCAGAATCTGAAAAGGAAGAAACAATTAAAATCGCGAAGGTCAGTGATTTTTTGTAAATCTATTCAAATGCTTAATTGTGCTTGTATGGCAGTTGATTTATTAGCATATTTTTTCTTAAAACGTGACGCGGTAATGAAAGAAGGAAGCAAAGATGTAATTTGCTAAAGTATACAACACATGATTTCATCACGATCAAGATAAAACTAAAAATGACCTTATTAAAGGAATTAAAATTCATTATGGAACGAGTTATGGTGCAAGTCATTAAATCGTTTGGCTCGAAACCACGAAAATATCAAAAAGTAAATAAATTCCTAGATATCTGATTATCTGTTATAGTTTTAATAAGCAAAGTTTGAGAAACACCAAAAGGTTGTCCGTATAAGCGATCAGAAGAAAAATGGAATTTGCATAAGTTTTTAAACGATTGCAAATTGCGTAATATTAGATATTCCAAAAACTCTAAATTTATTTTTCCCTCTCATAGGTAATTCAAACTATATGTTACTTGCTTGTAAACCAGTTTCGTTCCATTCAGAAAAGTTTCAAGAAGCTGCTTAGTTGGTAACCTATTACCAAACTATAGCCGTGCGGATAAAATTATACAGAGTATATACTTTAATGAGTGCACATACACATACTTTAATGAGTGCTAATATAAATTAAATTTCATTAAATCATTTTATACATAATGTTTAAGTTTGGTAAATGTTTCAAAATGGATTGAATTAGGAAACTGCAACAAATATGCGATTTATTTATTGCATATCTAATATCATATGTAAGGGTTTTTTGAAAAAAACGTCGAATATTTGCCATGATATCAGGACTATCTTTTTTATCAATAGGTACCCAACAATAACACAAATTTCAGCTCTTTTTTCAAAGTTCGTACTTAAAAAAAATACTTGACGTAAAACACAGATTTTTTTATAGAAACTTACGCCGCGTTTATTTGATTCATGCTTAATTGGTTTAAACAAAAAACAGCGGGGAAATGCCATGAAATGCAAAGAAAAACAAACTTTGAAAACAAAAACAAAATTTGAAAAATGAACACAACTTGTAGCTGCGGAGTTATTATTACATATATCATACATAAAAATAAATAAAATAGACTTGAATCATAAAATAGACTTAGGAAATAGTAATATGACCTTAAGAAATAATGAATTCACTAAAAACTAAAGGAAAATAAATGCAAATGTTATTCGCAACTTACGAAGTGATTCAAATGCATTTTTGCTCGATCTAAAAATCTGAAAATTCACAATCAAATTCACTTTGTCCTGAATAGACTATTGATCAAACGCAATGAAATTAACTGGGCACCTTCCAAAGCACGTTTTGTTCTAAGAATGATGGTGTTCCCTGTTGCGTTATCCTAAGCGAGAGGAATCATTAAATCCTTACATTCATTTGCGCATCATTAAATATGTTAATGCTTTTATCTGTTGCAACTTACGATCTCTGATAAATAAGTTGTAAATGTTCTGCCGCATTTAATCGACCAGATTCCATCAAGTTATTCAAATATATTTTTCATTCTGAGATCTAAAATGTTTCTCATATGGAAGAGCTTGGTATTATCTGGTTTTTTTAATGTTATATAAGAATGATATTATTTAGTTTAGATGTTGTTTTATATCATCTGTAATTTATTTAACTTTATTTTATCGTAAAAAAAATATTAAGGGTATTATTATAACACCCCATTCCTCAAAGGTCCACATGATGTCAATAGGAAAACTGGCAATTCTACTTCTAGAAAAATCTGCCAATTCGAAGCAGATCCAACGGCTGTACTTCCGAATATGGCTCAATAGCAAATGGAAGAAAATAGATCATTCACTAACCAGTTAGAAGAATTCAATTTGCAAGCGAAGTTACAGCAACGTTTTCGTAGGAAAGCCCGGAAATGGATAGACGATAAATAATAGATGGATAAGACCTTAATTTTTCTCCAGTTCTTTAGTCTCAAATAGAAGTTATAATAAATAGTATGTAGTCTGTGGTTATAACGGAGTAAGGGCGGTATAACCCATAGAGTAAGTAAAATTTTACTTTCTCTATGGTATAACCCTAAGACTTCCATGAGCAAATGTTCGCGATGAGAGAGTGGGAAATAATTCTCTAGGCAAGAGCAGGGTCGGATCCAGCTTTAAATTCAGGGGAGGGTTATGTAGAAAAAATACAGTCTTCTGTTGTCTATGAAATTAGAAAAATTATCGTCGTTTTGTGCAAG
>NW_026018814.1:4502669-4515114 GCF_020466585.1 Dendroctonus ponderosae
AGATTATGCCAAAATTTCATGTTTTGCGTTCCGCTTTTGCACATTTCTCGGGAGAAAAAAGAGCAAGAAGCCTCATTTTTACATCATTCGAGAGAGAACTAAATGACCTTTTTAGAAAGCAAAAAGAGCAAGAACCCTCATTTTGGATCGAACCATCGATAAGGAAAAGTCTTGATTTTAGGAAGTTAGAGATTTGCGTGTTTTTTTTTGAGTTGCCGAATCGACTCAAACATGACACTGCTTTCTTCGAAGTTTCTCAAGAACCATTTTCGCCCTTGCTTCAACCTTCCTTTATTCCATTCGTTTCTCTGTTCCCAGATATGTAAACTGGTTTATTTTATACTATTCGATTGTTTCCCACTCTACTTCTGTTACCGATGTATTTCAAAAGCTATTTGGTTTTATTGACGTTGTATTTTAACAATTTTTCAGAAACGATGCGTGGAAATTGCACGTTCATTGACTAAAAGAAATATAGAACACCATCTTGAGACTTTGTCGATTTTGCAACATGTAACCTTCTGATTTTATTATCAATAAACAAACGCTTTATCGATTTAATGGCCATAAGCGACTTGGTTAAATAATATCAACATTACGCATGAAAGAATGAACACATGTTAAGTAGTAACGTGGCGGTTTGTATGCAAAATACCTGCAGTTTGTCACGAGACTAAATTTTTACCTCACATTCAGGTTATTCTACGATATTTAAAGTAAACCGTATGTCGTAATGAACTCTGTCAGTAATGAGCAAATATTTCATCGGAGTTTTCGCCATTGCAACCTCGTTAACGCTAAGAGGTTCGCAATCAACCAATCCAGCAATTATGATCGAAGATGCATGCCATTGAAGAAGCTCGTGCTTTCAGACCAAGAACTGATGGATGGCTGTAGAGAAAAACGAGCCAAAATTGGCCTAACGTTAACCTTAACAAAGAACATTGTGCAAAAATGAGCATATTTACTTTCATTGATTAAAATTGGCCTACTTGCCTACTTTTCTGAATGTCCGAAAAACAATGAGCGAAATGGAAAACATTCGAAAGTGGAACTTTCGATTTTCATTGACTGGTAATATTTGCAGACTTGTGGGAGACGATAATGTATCTTTTCACGAAAAGGAGTCGCTTAAAGATCTACTTAGTTAACTGATGATGAAGATATAAACGATAGAATTTGGTGACTTTTAAAGCTTGTTAGGGCAATTTTCTCATTTAATAGTTTTGTTTTACCATTTCACTGCCAGTTACAGTAATTTGACAATATTTATTTCAAAGCTTGTACTTACTTGTTCAAAACTGTCCTTTTCGGCTTTTAAATTTAAATCACTGCGACTTCAATTAAGCATTTATATAAGCCCCTGTCTGATTTATGGTTCACAAATGTACAGGGTGCGGTAGAAATGGTGTCACAACGTCATTTGTTTTGATCATTTAGCGGCATCGTAGTCGACGGGTAAAAGTGAATTGCCCAATGCGAGTCAATTTTTTTTGTCTTTGGGGCATTAGAAATGGTTTGGAACCAGTTGATATTTTTGGTCGGGTTATCTGGGTAACTAGTTCACACATTGCAGTGGTATATGGTGGGATTTTTTTTATGTAAGTGGTTAATTTAGGACAGGTGTGTACGCGTCTTATTTAGAGTAATTACGTGTGTTTTGTGTTGTTGCTAAATTGTTGTTCGCCAACGGATTGCAAGGAGAAAATGTACGCCAACATCGCCACTGGCATTTAAGGATTTAAGCTGAAATGTTGATGACTGTGTCCAATTTTCTTATACTAATTCAGTCACTGACTTGCTTTTATTATTTAGATTTATTATTAACTACGAACATTTCAAATTTTCGTTTCAAAGTAACCAGAACACTGCCCCACAAAAAATGTAATAAACTGCACCAGAAATTTAACGCATAGCTTAAATATTCCCTCTTCTGACTGTAAATTTTTGTCGTTGATTCGATTGGGACAATTTTTCATCGACGCACATCGCGTTTCTGTACAACATTTAAGTTATAAGATCGGCAAAAGAAGCGAAACAAACATATTGTAGAGAGTGTTTATATACTGTCACATTTTCTTGGGCAAAGCTCTGGCCAAAGTTTAAATCTTTCTGCGGGCAACACATTTATATTTATATACGATGTTATAGTCTCGTTTATTCTGAGTAATTTGGGAAACATTAATGTTTTATGACTGATCAAATTTGCCGTTTTCCGGGCAAAATTTTGTAATTGGCGAAGAATTTTTCTGACAAAAGACTGTGCGAACAACATTTTACTTTAAGTTAATAACTCGGTTTATTTGGTCACTTTCCGTGCTTTGTCAATTAAGTTCTTAACATTTTAGCTTTCCTAACGGTCCGTCCAGATTGACGAGTCAAGCTTGAGCCGCAAAAACGGTCTCCTTCAGAATACAAAAATGTTTAAATAAATTTTGTTCGGAGAATCTGGCCGGTCAAAAATATATTATATCTATCGAATGGCTGAAGATAAACACAGCACTCAAGATCCAAATTACTCAGAAGACATCTACATCTACCTGATATTTCCCGACAAAAAAATTCCACTTTACATAACACCATCTAAATTCCCTTTATAAGATGTATTTTAGATTTTTTCATGTTATAATATCTTATAACATGAATTTTGCACAGGAATTGATCTACGATTCGATAATAAATTGTTGAAGTTACCGATTGAGAAAAAAGTAACCGTTAAATTTGCGAGACAGTCAATATTCAGAACTATTCAAATATGTTGGGTAAAATTTAATCTTTTTATGACCAATGTTATCTCAGAGCGTTGAAACTCGTAACTTCAATGAAATATCTGTTCAACTTTTGGTGATAATTTCCATCCCTTATTTACTAGTGCAACTTGTTTCTCCAACTTTAACATACAATCACATAAGATCTCTATGGAAAAGTGTTCGAAAACTGTATTGGCTGACATCAGAAGCATCTGAATCGAAAATTAATAATTGTACCTATTATAATACGTATCTAATAGCAGTGTTAAATGTACAACAATAGTACTGCAACTGAATAAACCGTGATAAAATTATGTCATCGATGTACAAACGGTCATTACCCAATGAAAACAAAGCGTTTTTCGCACGCCTTATTAAATTTTGGTCCATCCGAGACCATATTATGCCATATTAAAATCTCTCTTTACTAAATCTGTTCGGAAAGGATCGTGAGCAACGAATCCTATTCGGATAAGACGAAAAAATGTCGCAAACAGTTTTATGTTCATAATTTATTATTTAATAAGTTTGTTTTCGTTGTGTAACTGCCCAACAATTTCACTTGTCTTTGATAGGCTCGAGTGGGCTTTCTTGAACGATTCTTACTAAATAAAATGCGAATCAGACTTTATCAGCATAACAAAGAACATCTGTTCAATGTTACTTTAAACCAGCGAGGCTGCTGTAAACATTCAAAAATAAAACAATTTCCGCAATAGAGTGAAGAAGGGAGATATTTTCTTATATAGTTTGAAAAAGTTCCAAATCATATAGACTTCTTGAAGTGAGCAATATTGGCGATGTTTTGAATTTAAAATTAAAAAAAAAATCAAACTGGGCATGCATTTTGAAAAGAGTTGAAAATGTGAACAATATGCAAAATACGCTTTTCCGGTAAGATACAGTTAAAAACACATGCATTTACAAGAACAGATAAGTTTTTGCAAAGCTTTGTTTTTTTGGCAAAAGTTCGTTTTTCTATTTTTCGTAGCAAAATGTCATGCTGATATTGCGGCTAATTCTTTTCCTCCAAAGTATTATTTTATCCAATTCTAAAACATTTCTCAAATACAGTGTGAAAATTGGCATCGTGTCTTCTAAGAGGTTACTCGGGCCTACCCGTAGGAGGAAAATGTTCTTAAAAATTAAGTTGATTTCTCGAAAAAATGTCAAGATTAATTTTAAATCTTGCTATTAAACTCTATATTAAAGTAGTTCAATAATTATTGAGCAATTTATTAAGCGCTGTCAAAGATTCTCTTTGGAAAGTGTACGTTTATATAAATTTCACGTGGAAAATCGCACAAGCAACTATGCATCGAGGCACAAATTTGTTGATAAAAATATCAGCTTTACAGAATATTTTTGATGTTTTCTTAATATGCTGTTCAAAACTTTAAACATGTAACAATGTCGGACAGGCATAAAGTTTACCTTTCTTGGGAAGATCACATCGGTCAAATCTTTTAACGAGATTCGAGCGGAATCCGCGCTGTGATGTTTATTAGCAACAAATTCATTTTTTTGATTAAGTGGAAGTGCAGTTATACTGAAGATAGTCATAAACAACGCTTAGGATCGGGTTGAACAAACATCAGAAACAGACATGAACAGCCGTCTAAAATCGTCTTAAAAAGCGTCTTTACTGTTCCATCAGCACAATTCTGTTTATTATCAAGCTGTTAATAAGATTCATTCTCCTACACAATTAAAACCCATGTTGTACAGTCAAGTTGAGTAGTTAGTTATGTGATAACTGTGTGTGAAATAAGTTGTTGCAAAACCGCCAATTTCGATGTTTCCGAGTATTTCAGCTTTTCGTCAGAATTTACTATGTGTTTTCGTGGTTTTTTAGAACCTCCCGATATTGAATCGCCCTGTATTGGCGAAATAAATTAATTACAACCAAACTAAAGTAAATAAAGCGCTTCTTTTATGTTTAAAGGTCGTAACAAGCAAATTCCTTATTTAACATTCGGCTGAGAATAGATTGACAATCATTTAAGAGCGAGTCGAACGAAACATATTAATTGGTTTTTCTATGAGCAAATGCCAGTGCAATAAATCAAGTGGGACCTAGAAAATGTGCGAAAAAAAACAATCAACAAATGTAGGTCAATGAACGACTACTAGATTATTAACACGTCAATAAGGCGTGTAAAAATACATAATCAGTTCATTGGCAATGCTTAAAAAAAGTGTGTAATTGTTACCTAATTGTATGGGAAAATCCTGAATATTTTTTTCGCTTTTCTAGACCCTCAAAATTTATAAATAATTTATGGTGTTGGAGTTGTTTTATTTTGCAACAAAGAAACGAGGTTCCAAAATTTGCATACCTGGCCGTCACTGGACAATTCGCTAAGAAATGCTAAAAGAAAGTAATTATAATTTTAAATCGTTGTTATGAAAGCGAGACAATAGATTATGGCATTTAATCAATAATCAATGCGACACAATCAGTTACGAGGCTTTGTTGGTAGGCCAATTCAATGTTGTAAAATTGACTCGGTGGAAAATTAACGTAGAGTGAAAACCACAGCAATTTACACTTTGAGTCCAAGCCCTCACCAGCTCAGAATTAAACTTGGAACTCATCCGGCATAATTAAACTGAATAAGAAAGGACAAATAAAAACAGAAACACGTAGTTTAATCATAATGAGTGGCTGTAGCCAACCTAATATGGCGGATATTTTTATTTACAGATGAATAAATATTCCATTAAATTTGTTTTAAATTTAAATCACTAAAATCGGCAGAAATGTAATTCATAGCGTATCTAAATACAGATTCTGTTTTTAAGTATCATTGCCAATGCTTCCAAAAAATTATACGAAAAAAGATTAAACGTATGTGTAGAAATTATTCACGATTTTCACGTTAGTTTAAACATCGAAAAGGCAACATAAGCATCTTTTTTTCTGCCCTCGAAATACTAGGTTTGGAAAATGTTCGAGTATCTTCAAGGCAAGACTCAAATATTTTATTCCATTGGCAACTAGGAAAACTAAACTGAAAGGAGATTAATACTAACGAAATAACAAGAATACAAAGAAGACATTAAAACTTAAACTAAAAATAATTTTCTTCGGCCTAAACCAAGCGAGATTCTTGACTGTTTTTTCTTAGAAGTAACTGTTTATATTATACATTTTCTCAAATATACGTTTATTACTTGCATTTTTAGTTTAAGCATTGAAAAATGTTCTAGGAAACACTTGATTGCAATTATTTTTTAAGCCACGTAAGAGGTATTTTAAAAGAATAAATATTAAGAAGCATTTCAGAAACGAAAAAATCCTAAAACACATCTTATAAACACTTATTCACATTCTTATTGAATAATGATAAGAGGTACTGTGTTCATTTATTATTGTCTATACCTTATTTATTATTATTTTCCTCCATCATCTTACAGTAGACATGGTTTTGAAGTTCTTCAATTCTGGTATGTTTTTCTTTGTAATTTCCCCTGTATTTCATATTTTTCTAAAAAATCATTATACAAACAGCTTTTCAACAGATTTTCGGCGCTTGGACTAAAAATACACGATTTAATTTAAGACATGAACAGTGACTTCTAACCAGAAACAAACTGGAATCTCGCTTGGTTTATAGCAAAGAAACCCATAACTTTCCTTCTAAACTGCTCAATAAAATAAATGTTGCAAAGCCAAATTTACCATAAAGTGGATGAATTCTGAGTAATTCAAACGATTTGGTTTCTGTTTGAAACCTTTCCATTCCATTGTTTAATGTTTGTCAATGTTTTGGAAAAAACTATGCACCTTAGATAAATTTTCTACAGGGCGGCAAATAAAACATTTTTTTGCAAAGTTTGGCATGTTCCAGTTGGGCAAAAAAGCGGGTTTTTCAATCGCAACACGAAAGTGTTTTCCGCCATCTCTTCAATTTACAGCGTGATCTGAAAAAATCAACTTTTTGGTCTTGCAGCGATATATTTTATCTCAAGTTTTAGCTTCAACATGTGCCTTAGATTTTGAAAATCGGTTTAAAAGAAAAAACAAGTTGATTTCCTGGATACTATGCAATGACCGCGCTGTAAATAAACAGGACGGGCAAAAAATTGAATAACGTCTTTGGAGATATTAGCTTCATCGTAATGCCTGTGATATTGGAATACAAAACATTTTTGTCCAGCGGAGAGCATGTGAAACTATCAGCAATTTTACATTGTTTCAATCGCCACCAGTAACTTTATCTAAGCCACTAGTATATCGCACAAACAGGCACTAATTGAAAAATAATTGCTCTGAATAACGCTCCAGACAAAAATCGAATCGCTGTTACGTTGATTTTTTTTGATCAGTTTATTGTGTTGTTTCATTAGTGCGATTCTTCGAATTTCAAAAGCAAGCCTTCTATTTCGAATAGCAGTCCAACATGTACAATTTCAGGTCAAAAATCACCAAAGTATTCAGTATTGCTGTTTTGGTGTTTAAAACACAAAGTTTCTGCTTTTGTTGAACCAACCCTTTCATCTGTTGTAAACCGTGGATAACTTCTATTGCATATTTTTAAAAGTTGTAAATATTTTGTTATGTAAGCTCCTACAGCCAGAAACTGATCTTTATTCTTATAAATATGAAACTTTAACAAAAAACATTATCAATTGAGCCTTCCAGTTATACCAGATGGTAATTTTTTATAAGACCGTTATGTTAAGTAAATAATTCAATTTATACGCATTTAAACTGATGCGAATCGTGAGAATTCGGTGTTAAGACACACTATTTAACATCAACAGGTGAATGAACATTTTCAGATGTTTTTCTTTATGCAATTCAAAAAGCTATCCAATTTTCTACCGCAGGTTTGATAGCCATAACATGATCATTTGTTTAGATTGTGGCAGGTTAATTTCTAACCGAACAAATCCGATACCGAATATTTCCTTCACTAATCCGAAGACCAAAAGCAACGCTTGATCAAATTTATTGGTTGTAGGCTTCTAATTTACCGCAAATATTGAATGTCGCTTTCAAGTAAGAAAATATTTAAGGCAGAATAAGATATGAAAGTTGCTCTAATAACCGAAGGTTATAGAGGAATATCAAAGTCATGTGAGAAATGGTTAAGAGGGAAGACAATAATCTGGCTCATGGTATTCTTTGCTCTGTTGCCTGAGCAGAAAATGCATTTTAAGCGTACAAGACGAGCAACAGAAAAGAAAACTGTGTCTTCTTTAACCATTTTAAAATAAAAGTTGAGAATTGCATTACAGTCAAACTGAAATTAAAAACAAACACTAAATCTGCGACTTGTTTTATGGTTGACTACATAAATGAACTGCAATATAATTCGCAGTAAATTCTTCATTTGTCAATGAGAGTTTCCAAGCCAGCAAACAGAAAAGAAATATTTGGTATTTAGTTTAGAAACCTTCATGATGCAATTTAACACAAATAGCATTTTCAACAAATTTTCGAATTCCGTACCAAATACCACGATTATTAACGGATTGACAACGACATGATTTGATCTCATTGGAAACGATTCGCATCGATCGAACGATTAGCATGATTTGATCTATTGAATTAATTAGGAAAGTAAACAATTTACGTTAGAATTATTAAATATTTGACAAATATTACAAGCTCTCTTAGCTCCATTGGCTCATCAAAACTATTAATTGTTGCCCTGGAGAAGACAAAAATAAAAGTTGTCGAAAGCTTGGTAGCTGAGACGTTGGTTTCTTACCACTTCCCAGACTGAATACCCAAGACAGCAAATTTTTCAACAATTGGGTCAAAAGCTCAAGATAACGCAAAGAAAATTATTAAATTTCGTATAGCAAAATGATAACGTGAAATTTGATGGTTTGATGTAAGAAGTAAAATATATAAAAATTGCACTTACAAAAACAGGAACATCTGTAGGCTTTCCTTCCCCATACTGTTTGCTGCCTTCCGCTTTCATTCCATAGTAAAGTTGCCATACACTGGGCCGATCATCCTGATGCTTTAACAATCCACCCTTGGGCAAACTGCCCCCCTTCACCACACCACCATTTCTATCACAGTTGAAACTTTTCAAACCGGTCACTATGTTTCTGGCACTCGAAAAACGATTTTCCATCAAATTTTGTTTCTGTTCGCCGCTGTCGCACATGTGAAGCACTGTTTCCTCCCGGGCAGCCAAACTGTCCTGATTTTCTTCGCTCATTGGTTTCTGACAACATAAACTTTGGTTGATTGACGTAATTTTATGTCGACCAAGAGTGCCATAGATCAGAGCGTTTCTGATGCCTCTAGTTAAGGTAGAGTCGTGCTCACAGTAGCGAGACGGCAGAATCGATGGTTTCCATCCTAAAAAGAATACGCAAGTAATCAAATTAATTAAACACTTGAAAACTCCGAGTCTTTCTGTAGGTGGACATGGTGGTGCAACCAAGACCGGGTGGAAGACTGTGGTTAACTGGTGTGTAATTTTGAGGCTGTTTTATGCGATTTTTCAGCAGTACCTATATTATTAAAATTAGTTTCGATATACAGAAGGTTTCCAAAAATCCGGTAACGGCAAGGTTGGACGCGGTGGTGCGACCGAGTGGCCACCTAGATCACCTCACATGACACCAATTGACTTTTTCTTATGGGGTCATGTTGCGGCTGAAGTTTACAAACAGGAACCAGCATTAGCTCAATAAATAAAAACAAAAATAAGGCAAAATTTTCGAAATATTTCTGTACAAGCTGTAGAAAAAGTAAAAATGCGTTTTATACATACAGCTGAAATGTGACTGCATAATTAGGCCGGACTGTTCATATGAAAAATAATAGTTAAACATGTTGTACTTGAATGCAACATTTCCTGCTTCTTGCAATATTTCCAACAATCTTTTGAATCCTTCAACAGAGTTCAGTATGCTCAGTTTTGCGAAACTAAGCTCCTGTTAACTGCATTAATTTGTTGGCTCAGTTATTGAATTTCTAAATCAATGGCGCTAATTACTGCAAAAATCTCACTTTTCAACCAGTTTACGCAGAAACTTGTGGTTTGAAATGATAGCTTAACATTTTCTGAAAGCTTGTTGAAAGACCTTTAAATCCCCATTAAAAAAAAGTTTGCAATATTTATGAAAAACTCTAATTCTCTGCTTATTGGCGCATTTATTTGAAAGGCAACACGCTATATTTCCATATCCCCAGATAAATGGTATTCGAAAACAGGTCTGATTTTTCAATTTTTTACAGTGTTGTTCCAAATGTGACCCTGTTTTCAGGTTTATCTTTCACCCGTCTTGGTTACACTACTCTTTATACAGGCTGATTCAAAATTTGCAGTCCAAGTTTTTTAGTCAAAATGAGACAAAAAGTTCATATAAACGCTTTGTCCTAAAATACAGGGTGTCCAAATTTTCAATTACATAGTCAAAATCATAGAAAAATAAAGGTCCTGATATTTATCCTCGAAAACCGTGGCAGACACGAAAAAAATCAAAGAGGCAAACACGTTTCTATGTTGATCAAAGAATTCGAAAGAAACGTTTAGGGTGGCAAAAGAAGTAACACAAAAATTGTGTTTTAAGAATGAACCAAATCTTCATATACTATGATGGTTACAGAAAACCACAAACTATCAGTAAGAATTACAATAAGAAAAACTTGATGAGAGTTAGAGCAACTCACCCTCTAAAATTTAAGTGTAAAAATCCCTTTAAACGGACAAACATCATAACGTCAAAAATCTAAATGTTACTCCAAAACAACTTATAGCGCAAAAGAGGAATGAAATCTACTTTTCCTCATTTGAGTAGAACGTCTGAAAATAAGCAACTGCTACTTACCATGTAGCTGTGGTAACAGCAACGTGGTGGTTCTTCGCTGACCAGGCGGACTATCGCTGAATCCACTACTGGAAGAACCCGATGGAATGTGGTAAATATCTTCGTCGTTAGAACTGGATGTTCGCACTCGGCCACTAGGAGACGACCGACCGCTGGACGAGCTGTGACTGAAGGCCCTGCAATCGATCAAAAATCACTTTGCAACAATCAGATTAACAGACCATTAAGTCGTCGACAAGCAGCCAACTTGGAAGCAAAATGTACATTTTACTAATACCTTATGACTGAATTAACTTTTCTATTGTTACTCAAATTGACACAAAGCCTGCGCATTTCGTCCTCGGTGTTATTCTTCAAAGCGTCCAGCTTCAGTTTGATCTTTTCGTTGATTACTTTGAGCATTTCCTCTGGACAGCCACTCTCTCCTTTCAATGTCCGGTTTATACTGGCCAAAAGATCCATCTAGAAAAGTGAGGAGTATTTATTTCTGTTTAATACACTATTTTAATATGAAAAGCACATCTAGTATGCGGCGGAAAATCGTCCTTTGAAGGCTCCTCATTCCAACAGCACTCGTGGACGCTGAGCAGTAAAAAACCGAGTGGAAGATCAAGATGCTGGAGCTTACCAACAAATCTTCGACTGACACTTCTAAATAATTCTCCAGGCCACTTTGATGATCCGCTAGTTGATGTTGGTGGCCCAGATTGGTATAGAGAAGCAACGCTTCATCGACCAATGAGTCGTAGACGCAGCTATTGAGCAAATTTCTGTGATCCAAAGGCAGATAACCTGAAACGACTCGAAATGCCTCAAAAAATTGATCATCCACTGGGATAAACAGTACCTGGCCAGATGGGCTGAGGTACAGGTACATCAACTTTCCCTTCGGGGATGGTTGATAAAGTACCGCCGCCCGACGAAGAAGAATGTTGCGATGGCACTGATTTTATCGGCTTCAGCCCTCTTCCAGCGATCTAGATAGAGTGCAGCAAATTACAATCGGAATAGAGAACTCATTAATATGCGTACTCGAATGGACTTAACGAAGGCCGAGTTCTGGTCCAGAACCACTCCAGCTTCTTCCACCGGTCTTAGTCGTTCATGGAACCCATGATCCACGCTGCTCCCGCCATTGCTGCCTCCATAGCCGGAACTAGTGGATTTATCGCGAACTTGCATCTTCCGCCCTCCCAGAAATGAGGAACTTTCTGATTGGCCCCGGGGCAGATCGTGACTGTAATGATTGGCTTGAAAATAATCGGAAGCAGGAGCTTCTCTAGGTAGTGAGCCGTCATCATAGTCGATTTCCGGAGTCTTTTCCCGCATGGGTATGGAAGAGTATTCACTAGAGTTCGTGTGAGATCGCAGGGAATCTTTGTCATCCTGCTTGAACTGGTTTTTGCAACTCTTGAAAGCTTTGAGGCCCGTTGAGGAATTGCTGGCAGAGGAGTTTTGACATTGCATGTGGCTCGAGTGCAGATTGAAGAGCGGATTTATTCTGCAAAACACGATAAAAAATTGGACTTTCGCTTTAAATGATTTAGCAAAAAAGATTCAAAGCTTCAGATATGTAAATGGTTTTTCAATAGAGATTATTAGCTTTTTTTAGTGTCATCGCCACCATATTATCTTGTGCTAACATTTGCATTCAGTATACAGTGTGTCCGTTTACTGTTATCTGTATTAAGTCGATTTACACGCATTTACCTTAGTCAAGAATTAAAATAATCACCATTGCTATACAGGGGAATCAGGTTTAAGTTGTCCACGTCCAAGTGGACATTTTTGACTGCAAAATAAAACCGGTTTTGCATTTATCTTCAATATTTTATTTCATTTTAAACTATCATGTTAGATGCAGGGGCGGATCCAGCTTTAAATTC
>NW_026018814.1:4515645-4547945 GCF_020466585.1 Dendroctonus ponderosae
CCATTCAATCATCCCCCATTCAATCATCCCCCCCGGATCCGCCCTTGCTTAGATGATCAGATGGAAACTAAAAATGTCAGCTAAGAACCAAACCTTTAAGGTCTTAGGGATTAGAAGACCAGCAAGAAAATGATAATCGGATAAAACTAAGATTACGAAAACTATTATTACAAAAACTGGAGCAGTTTATGCAAAGCAGAAACAGATACAATCTGTTCTTGCAGAAAAGATTACAAGGAAATGTGAAAGGAAAGTGATGAAATGTCTGATTCAAGATTAATAATCTAAGAACTTGTATGGTTTTCATGACAACTACTGAATCAGTTCGACGATCTGTATTTAAGGTAGGCAATGTGATAAGCAACGACGACAATAAAAAATAAAACATGGTGGAAATATCAAAATAATAGAGAAAAGTAGTATCAATTTTTTCAATTTAAAATGCTTTGAGGGGTCTATTAAGCAAACTCTAACAGTGTCAAATCAAAGTTTTAATAAACCCAGATAGTATTAGAAAACTGTCAGCTTTTCCAACTTTTTAAACGTTGGTTTCATCGAAAGTTTCCCTTGGCCATTTTTCCTTGATGCACGAAAATTTCAAAAAAAATTACATTAAAAGACAACTATTATTAGAACTTCTAAACAAAACTACAATATTTATTAGATGGAAATAATAAGATATGTTTTTGAAAACATTCCCAAAAAAATTATCCGAAGATGGATGGAAAAGATTATAAAAAAGGAATTGTTACGGAATTACAAAAGTCAAATGCTCTAAGGCAAGTTCTTTATAAAAGCTTACTATTCTAACAATACAACTTAAGAACTTAAAAGAGTTTGATTATCCAAACCTGCGGACTTGAAGCGCATTTCAATAAATTACAAAGCTTCCTAAAGAGCATACAAAAAGACTTACATATGTATAACTACTGGAACACTGCTGACCTTGTTAATACTCCAACAGCAAATTTTGGAAAAATTAGGCGGGCAAATTGTAAAACGGGCCGCGGTCAAACTTAATTTTGCGTTTGAATTCCTTTATCTTAAGCTTAGCTTAACAAATCAAAATAGTTCTATGTGATTAACATACTGTATATTACAGCTTAATTAATTAATTATTAATTGCTAATTTATTTGAAAATACGTTAGGCTAAGAATCTTTTAAAGTTCACAATTTATGGATTAGAAAACCTTATTAGAAAATAGATAAAATAGATAAATAGAAAAAAAATGCATTTCAATGAGAAAATGGACTAGTGAGATATTTTCAATCGCTTACGAAATGGTCTTTCGGAAAAGAAACCTTGCTTGGGATTTTTGTATTTCATGGATTTTGATATTGTGTGTTTTTTTGTTTAAATGTGAACAAATTTTAATAAAAGGCGATACCTGAAAATATACGAATACGCTCCTTCGAAAGAGTTTCTTTGGCCAGAAAGCGAAACTAATTTCCGCGATCTTTTTTAAACATTTTTTCTCAGTCGTTTTATAATTGTTTAATTTCTTTAATTTTGTGATATTATTTTAATATGTTTACTTTCAAGCTGCATAAATTCCTACTAAACTGCATAATCAACAATTATTAAAGTTTTCAGTTAATCAATTTTTGCCGAATTGTTTAATTTGAGTGCCTGGATGCAATTTGCTTTGAATATTACATCGCTCTACGAAGAACCATTTTTGAGATTGTTTTCCGAAAAGCAAAAAACAGAGTTCTTTTCATAATCAGTTTCTTCGGAAGTGGATAGCATTGAATTTTTAGCTGATTGATCGGCTTTATTCCCAAACTTCAGATTGTCTCGACATTCTAATGCTGAAAATAAACTCTTAGACACACTATTAATAGCGTAGTATTATATTAGATCAAAGTGAAGAGCAAGAAATGTTGGATTTGGCCAAATTCCTACAAAAATTCAACTAGAAAAATTAAAGAGTTTTCCGAATTGCCATGGATTGGGACAACTCATGAGCCTAAAAACGTTGAAAATCTTGTATTATCACTTCTGCCAATTATTTTTATAACAGAAAAGAAAACTTTTAAAAACACAATAAATTGACATCTTACAGAAATATTTTTTAAATTTTTAGTTGATTTAAATGTTAAAAGTCAATTTAAAATGTGCGTAAAGTGACACTTTTGCAGATGTTTCAGACGTTTTCATGCTTTATTGATTTCTTTGTATCAGAAATGTAATCCAAGGTTCTTGCAACTACTTGCAACTTTATACATAAATGTCTGTGCCTGTAAAGTTTTATTTAAAAAAAGTGTAAGTAGCCATGAAAATTAGAAACTGATACAAACATAAAGCACAATGGTGTTGCCCACATTTCCTGCTTTTCTTCACTTATAATATTGTGAATTCTGCATTGCTTCGCTCGCTCGTAACTGCTGAACAGAAATCGAACATTAAAACAATCAGCCGTTCGGCTGATAAATTCCCTGTGTAATTATTTCGGTCTAATAAATTAATTCCAATTAAGCCAATGGCCAATAAACGAAGTGTTTGTGAGCAAATTAGATCAGTGTCTAGAGTTTTTTAATTTTCGATTTCTCGTCCAAGCGGAAATCGGAGTCAAGTTGAAATTAATTACTTTAAACTTTCGATGATTTATTGGTTGGAAACCTGCTGCTACCACAGGCCTGATGAAGTAATTGCTGTTTATCAAATGGTATTAGCTTGCACCGAATATCGGAGGTCCTTTTCCGGCATAACACAATAGCTGAGTGTCAGATACTGTTATTATGCAATGGCAAGAATACAAATCGTAATCAGACAATTATCGGAGTTTTCCCAACAATCATTGATACCAGAAGTAACATAGCTTACGATAACTATTATTGGGAAGCAAAACTTACGCGATGGTATTTATAAAGGCAATCAAGCTTTACGTAATATTAAATAAAGATTTTCAGTAAATATATGTGGAAAAGTAACGTGTGACTTAAGATGCTATAATGAGTACTTCATGGTCGTGAAATGTAATTATTACAAAATTAGGTTGTTATATTTTAATGTCAATAGCGAACATCCCAGATTGCCTGAAGAACAGATGTCGGTATTGATGTAATACTGTTCACAATGTATTCGGTTTTAGTTTATGTTTAAATGTTGTTTGCTTTAAATCATTACTATAGAAATATTAAAATTATACTTTATTCTGCTAGAATCAGCTAAGGAGAGTGATATAATAAATGCAGAAAAAATCCTGAAAAACTAGTAACAGAGAATATTTCAACTAAAAAATTATATTGTAAGTCCTAATCAAAAGTCAGAAATAAATGTTAAAGTTAAGTTTGTGAGACAAAATTGAAGCCCATTCAAATTGAAAATGTGTCACTGTAAGACTGAGAATACTCCTTAGCGTAAAGCTTTTCATGAAGAAATATTATTTCGGTAAGAACTGCAAAATTACCTGAAAAAGGTAAATTGAGCAAAAACAGAAAATGCGGCAATACCAAACATTGATGAATGCAGGCAAGAACATACATATTGCAGACGCAGACACGAAGAGTTAAATGATTTTAGAAATTGGAAATTGACGATGATTAAAAAAAGTAGACTAATATTTAGCTTACTTTAACTTTATTCGTTAGCTTTATTAATTAGCAATATTCTATAAACTACTAAAAACGGTGAGAAATTAAGAATTGAAGCCTGAAGAGTGAAGTGATTATGAGACATAATTCTGATTAACAGACACACTGACACACTAAACCAGCATTTAACTAGCAGGTTTAAGATGTTGAAGAAACACGCAAAACTGCACTGCGCATGCAGTTAATTTACCGGGTCGGGTATACCAATGATTTAATCTATGGATCAACGACTTACTCATTGTTCATTATTATAATGTTCATATGTTGTAAATTAAAATTATTTAATCATTTATTTCCAATCTTATTGAGATATTCTTTCGTTGGCCGTAATACCTAAATTTCCAGCAACAACCAGAGCAAAAATGTGTAAAATTTAATTGAAGCTTAACCAAAAAAAAACAGAAACGCGATGAAGGACAAAGACCATAAATACTGAGTTTTTAGAACGACAATACGAACTTAATGCAGTTTAAACAATTATATAACACATTCTGCCCTTTCATTATATGAAACTTTTCTGGCCCATATGATATTTTTTTAAGTAAGAAGAAAGCGCAAAGTACGATATATAAAAAATCTCTCATCAAGTACTAAGGTAAAAGTACAATTTTCAAAACCGAATATCAAAATATTTATAATTATTATAAATAAATGCTTTGTTTGAAGAAATCTTAGTTTCAAAGCATGATTCGTCTGTGCTGTTGGATTATATGATCTTTTTAAAATCACACTTGATCGCACTATAATAACAGCAATATATTCGCATAATTTTCATGCAAACACTCTGTATTTTGTAGTGAGAGTCAAAAGACCAAGTAATACAACAGTATTATCCAATAAATGAATTTAAGTAGCTTGACATGGGCTTGAAATATATGATATAGACAAAATAAACATCTTTATAAAAAACCAAACATTTTCATTATCCCATCCTGTTGATCTAAAAGTGTTTTGTTGGTAGGAAAAGTAGAAGAAAAAGAACGATGTTGACTATTTTATATTAATTATAGACTGGTAAGCTTCATGACGGAACGAAATTTAAAATTCCTTCCAGACTTAGAAGCGTACGTTTTACACTTTCGCTCCTCATATAAGAAGATTGAGAATGTTACAAATTAGTAAGTAAAATGTGCGGCAGGGCAGTTATTCTTGATGAATTTATTGAGTTGTTTGGATTCTTTTGGGACTGCTTCGCAGTTTTGCCTTTCAACCATGAGGTATTTGATTTCTTGTGCTATCAACTCTTGTTTTTTGTATAATACAGAAACCTATTATATCAAATATAATATAGCCGATGTATTCCTCTTAGATCTTTGTTATTTTCATTTTTAAAGCGTTCCATGCTCCTTAAACGTCTCCATTCTGTATTGGATGTATTATCGTTTCCAATTAACTTACGACTTGTTTATTTTTTTCTTATGCGGATTTTCAGTTGAGCAATGCTTATTTTTCTTGCTTTACTTTATTTTTCGACCTTGCGGTATCTATTGAGTTGTGATTGTGGTGGCTATATCTAGATGTTTGCTTCAGGGTAAATTTTTACGGAGTTTTTGGTAAACTATTTGTTATTTATTGAACAATAAGAGCACTCTTCATCATTCTGTAATAGAGGACCCGAGAAAATTCTGTCTGTTTCAGCGAAAAAAAAATTGAGGCGAAATACCGAACAAAAAAGTTTTTAAACCTTTAATAAAGCCTCAGACAATCAAACATAAAAAACCAACCAACAAAAAATAAACACTATCCAATTTTAACTTAAGGGGTGTGTGATGTTATTATAAAATGAGCAGAAGGTTCATTTGACTTTAAAGGCCAGTTACATGACTTTATTCAGAATATTGCGCTAAATTTCCTGAGAATTAACCCGCTTCCGCACAATTCATTAATTCCACACTTGATTAAAAACGAATGCAAACTAAATTTTGTATTTTTTTTTAAATAAATGCACATCAAACGGCGCATTTCTTCGTTTAAAATTTGAACACTACAAAATTATTATAAATTGCGTTAACAACTGGCATGACAACATCAGAGGCCGAACGATGTTTCTGAACCCCAGACTCAAACATTCCATGATGGAGGACCGTTTAACAGCTCTTTCCCTTTCCTATTGAAAATCATCTTAACATTTTACCAACAGCCTTTTTTTATTTTGAACTAGTTACTATCTATCTGGAACAGTTTTTGTATTTCAACAAATTTAAAATTTGTCCTTAGTGTTATTTAAATAATACAAACTTGTTTTTGGTTGCTCAACGCTTTTTTAATAGACGATATTGAAAGTTTATCAGATAAAGTTACGCACCTTAGTATTAAAATTAATTTTAGATCCCGAAATTGTATATTTCCAAACAATCATAAAAGCTTTAATCTGAAGGATTCCTTACATTGACCAACACTTGCTGGTCTTCATTCAGATCAATGGGCTTATTTCAACTGTTACGGCAATTGAATGAGACAAAATAACGAAATTTGGCTTTTAACGTGGAACATTAATTAAACAATTTTATTAAAGAAAAATTGTTCACCATTAATTAATTCCTAATTCTTTTGATTGCAATGTCTAGTTAAAAGTCAAATTTCGTAAACAGTAATTGTTATGTGTAACTCAATTGCTGAAAGAGTTGAAATGTAATTGTTAATTCCGACATGTAATAGTCGTTGCTGGGCAGATTAAAGTTCAGAAATCTTTCATGTCGGACGTATGAAAATTATCACCAAAACCCTGCTGGTTCAACATCAAAACCGCTTCATGAGTAATTATGTTCACACAAAATATAATAAAATAAGAATAAAATAATTTCAAAAAAGTTGAGAGCGCTTGCAGAATTACTAATGAAAATTCAAGGCATCTGCTTCAAAAATTATAATACAATACGAACGGATCTTTCTTTACTTGTGCTTCTAATTTGTGGCTAAAGCACCGAAGGTCATGGCCATGACGATTTAAGGCTGTTTTGATGTATTGTCTATTAATTCAAAATTGCAAAAAGTATTAAAATGTAAATCAGGGTATTTCCAGCATACTTAGCATTAGACTTTCAGCTATAATACAAAAAATAAATAAGGATGATTGCTTCATCAATTTTCTCCACCCGAGCAGATACAATTTGCAATTGTATCCTAAGGCAAATCCACTTAAACCAACTGCGATAATGTGTGCGAAAAGTATTAGAAGCTCAAGCTAATTCGTTATTATAACAAAATAACATTAGCAGTTACTGAGATAAAAAAATCGACAATACAATTTGAGTTAATTATTAAATCTTGCTCGTACGAAAATTAATTTAAATGTTTTAGGGCAATGTCAACTTAGTCTACTTTGAGTTTGAAATACCTACTCAAAAGTCCGACAATGTCCAACTAAATGATTGGAGAAAAACCTAAGTGGCACACGGATTTCCAAAGGGAAATTGAGAAAAAGTGCTTACCGGCTAACTGAATAAACCTGTTCCTTGCTTCGGCTCTTCCCCCTTAATGTGGTAAGCCCTAAAGCAGCCAGTGGATCATCAGTGATTGTATTGGGATCAGGAGGGCCTGGTGGAATTTTTGGGCGTTCGCCCACCCATCGGGTCATTTTGGGCAAAGTGACGTTGACGAACAAAAACTTCTAGATTTCTTGCCGGAAGAATGAGTGTGAAGGGTGTCTTGTTTCATTGTACTTTGGAGAACCTGAATAAAATAAGAACATTTGCATTACTCATCACATGAACCTTCTAAATCGAGGACAAAAAAGTATGAAATTATAACGTTAACAATCCTAACAGATATCAACTATTGTAAATGAATTCTCGTAAAAATTTCTATTGAAATTTTGTCTATTAGTATAATGGATCGATTTTTTCAATAACAAGTTAATTAGACAGCCCTTGACCTCTGCAGTGCAGGACTTCTGACACTGAAAAGTTACAAATAACGAGGTCGTACCATTAAACCATTATGAGAACATTTGACACCGAAATATTGTTCAAACTCCAATTCGCATCATTTCTATTTTTAAATTCAGGCCTAGTGATGTCTCGTTCCTTTCTAATCGCCATACGGGAAAATCTTCAGCAGACATTATAGTTATAAATCGTTTTTTTCAGATTTAACCAATTAGCATGTAATTTGGAAGTGTTGCATGGTACACGCAAACAATTGCAAAAGAAATATTTCGCTGCTTTGATAATAATTTGCATATAACATTCAGTAGACTGTGTTTATGCTTGTTGTCGTATTCCATTTAGAAGATGTATTCTCCGTTCTGTTTGTATTACTCTCTAATTAATAGTTATTCTGCGGTTTTCGCTTAAAAGCTTTCGAAAAGTTTCTTTTTTTTTCTTTTTACTAAGACATGAAAAACGAATAGAAGGATTTTGGAAATAAATTATAAGAATTGCTTAAACAGTAAAATGCCGCACGACTACATAACAACACAATGCTGCTATTTTCATTGTCCAACTACTTCTTTTCGTTTCATCTATTCTAAGTGTAATTTCACATAAAAGTGTTTGGTTTATGTGTCTTCAGAACTCAAATTCAAGTCGATATTTTAATAATTTATAGAATAAGTGGTTTCTAGTTAGAAAAAAAATTGTAATGAAAAAAGAATGTCTAGTTTTAGCCCAGTTCACCATCATTTGTCAATAAAACAGAAACAAAAACCATGTTTATCAAACAAACTGATAGTTGAAATGATTAGTATTTATAATCATTTGTATGCAAGAAATCTTGAGACTCAAATACAATCAACAAATTACATTCTGGCTTAAAAAATTATTTCAAGCTTATTAATTAACTTCCAAATAATAACTCCGAAGAATTTGTGTCAAAATAAATATATTTTGTTAAACTAAATACATCAAATACGTGTGTCAAAAACTAATGTTTCACTTTGGAAAAACCAAACCCAAGAGTGTTAAAATTAGATTAACACTTTTAAAGCAAATTCGCGTGTGTTCAAGTTCATTGTCTTCCACTTGATGGTATTCCTTGCATAATTTGATCGTTTTGCTATCACCAGATCGTTTTTCGTATATCTTCCACCGATTTTTAATGCGCCTTTCACATGACATCGCATTAGTTAGAAGCGTGAGAACAATGAACAAACAGACAACAGGAAATGATATTCGAAGTAATATAAAGTACAGAATACGGTAGATGTTGCAATAAGCATTGTTTGATTAATTAATTCATTGTTATAAAAAAAATGTTTTTTATACCAATCCTTTATTGTAGCATTGAATTGTTTAAGAGCTACACTATTAGGCAGATTGGCTAGTTGAGTGAAGAAGCGAAACGAAAGGAAACGAATCGAAATATTAGCTGTTGCTAAAATGCTCTTGCAACGAACAAATAAACAAACACACTCCCTATTTTGTGCGTTTTTCCTGGAGAATTTACTTGAGAACTCTGAGGATTTAGAATAGTTTGAGAAACCAAAACTTTTAGAAGTAAATTTTAATGATTCATGATAAAATGTCGAAGCTCGGGCCTGGAAAAAGCTTGATTTTAAGTTAAAAATTCAGAGGACAACTGCATCATGAACGTAAAGAAAAACAACTTAAAGCTTTAAATTTAAATAAGCAGCAATATAATGTTAGAAAGCTGAGAAAGTGTCAAAAAATATAGAGGCAAAAGTAGATTCGGGTTCCACGAAATTAACTGGTTAGTTTCAAATGTAATTAATTTTACAAAGTCGCTTGTTAACAAACGGTTTCATCTAATTGACTTTAAAAAAAACTGCTCATTTATGTTGAACAATATTTAGCGCAATAGAAACATTTTCTGGAAACAAAAAAGCTCCAATCTGAAATATCGTATTAATTAGTTTAGCTGCATGAACATTTTTAAATATGTATTAAGCTTACTAAAGGAACAGAATAGCGTCTATCTTTCCAAACCGAAACAGGTTTAAAGTATTATCCTCCTATGCTTTTTACGAACTTTAGTCTTCGGAAGAAAAAAATGTTAGGAAAGAAAACAGCAATTTCCCCTATTTTTTCTCGTAACCTACTAAGAAATGAGGTCATATTTCTCCATCTTGTGGACCATGATTCATACATGGCCGTTGCGACCAACATTAAAAAATTATTTTCTATGTAAATTTTAGTTTTGTTCGCTTCAAACAATTTCGAGAAAGCAATTGCGTCCCATTGCTCTCATGGAATATTGTTTTGGTTATTTTAAACACCTGCAAATACAGACCATTTCGTATACCATGACAATAATTGTCTAAAAAATGCTCTTATATCATTCTTATCCGATTATGCCATTGATCTAAGACAATAGAGCAATAAAAATGTACGTGCACATAACTCTTGCGATGATTACGTTGTGCATATTCACGTAGATACCTGTTTTGCACAACTTTTACCAGAAGTTTTTCGTGTCGTTATCTTCCCCATGATTATTTAATTACTAAATACCCATGTCCAATTCTGTGTCATGAACAAATCGCATAATGTTTGTGTTGGCCCATACAGCCCAATCGCTTAAAGATTGGTATTGTGGATTTCTGTTTACACTTTCTACCATTAAGCCACAAAATGTGCAGTACTTTTCGCAGCACAACATTGTAATTGAAAAATGTATGAAATGAGCCAACAGTGCAATAAAAAGATGTGTTTTCTAGTGTTGAAATACAAATATGTTCCGGTGCAAAGTATAACCATTATACTTTCTAACGAGTTGCCGATTTCGACTGTCGGTGATTTCTATGGCAAACTTAATCAATCTGATTAGAACCGTAAAAAAGCCTGTTTTGCTTGATCTATGGAAATTACTAAAATTATAATGATACGTTTAATGTGACACAAATTGGTACTCTATTGATATATCTTGCCCGTATCTTTGCGCCTTATTTCGTCACGCTCTTTCGCAAATATGGATTGCAAACAACCGAACAAATACGTAGCAGATAATGTGTGTATGCAATATATTGCAGTTCAACTGCAAAAATTCGACTGATTAGAATTTTAGATTGATTTTGCTGCTAATCCTGAACTAGCATAAAGTATGTGTTCAGTGCAATGGAAAAAAACTATCCAAAATTGCTTGCTTAATTTGAAAATTTCAAGATTTCAGTCGGCAATATGTATGACTAACTCTCAATATTGTTGGGCATTGTTTAAACAATAAGCAGTAATTGGGAAATATTTTTAACTTTCAATGCGCTTATGATTGGCAGCGAAAAGATATGGATCAGTATTGTGCCTATTCCAAATTATTTTATTCACCTTCAGCAGACATCAGGTATATTTTTAGTAGTAGCAGAATAAAATAATTTAAATACAAGTTCTTGGTTTTTTCGAGCAATACTAGAATTTGATTAAAATTCAGCCCGAAATAAAATTAGTGAAAGCAAGTAGGAAAAATGTGAAGTTACAAAAACCAGAAAAATTGACCTCATGCAAGTAATTACGATTTTAAAAAATTATTGTAAATAATTTTGAGATTATTGACTCTAAAATATCAGTTTCTTGATTAGTTCATCGATCATCAACTATTTTTCAGTTCAATTATTTTTTTAAGTTTTAATTTTTAAAGAAATTTAGAGCATTTCATCTTCAGTTGCTTTTTGTCCTTTATAAGCTGTATCAAGTGTGTTCAACAGTCAACTAAGTACATTGATAAGTAAAATCATAGAGTAGCAGAAAGAATGCAAGAATATATCAAGTACTCTAAATTAAAACCAGTTGAAGCTTACACTGCATCTAACAGCGAATAATTATCGTTCGCAATGTAATTTTTCAAGGAAATCTTTCGAAATGTTGCCTTTAAATGCACATATTTCGAAACAAGTTGCGTGTATGGAGTGTCCGAACAACAGAAAATCGCCTAACAATTTATTATACAAATAATCCCCATTTGAACTTAAACTAAAATAACCATTAAAATGTTTACAAAATTTAATTCTGATACATTAAATATATCGCAAATTTTACGTCGTAGGAAATTAATTTTGGGCGTTGTATCCCAATTTTGATAAGTCCTGTATAGACAAGCATAAAAACACACACTTCCATGATATTTCCGGATAGGCAATAGACATTTTTCCATATAAAAACGTGGCGAGATTTGCAGGCATATGAGTAATACTTTACATCCAAAACTAAGCAAATTCTGAATTTTTATTCTATTTGTGATAGTTGCATCATTTTCGCTCTCAATAATACAACTACTAATCTCATCTACATCTTTTTCCAATTAGCACAGATAATATACATTTATTAAGGTAGAAAGTGATATGATGTGAACTATGGTACAATTAAAGGCGAAACGAACCGAAACCATTCACCTAGGAGAAAGAAATGATGAGTTCATAGATGAAGACAAGGATGAGTACAAAATGAAAACTGATTGGCAAAGTTATATAAATAAACCTTCATTCAAATGAGAGAAATTTGCAGTCGTTAAAATTCAATATTTTTAAGGCCTGCGACTTCGGGCTAATTCTGTGCCATCAAGCGCAATTTTTCAAAATACGCGCAATGTTTATCACTCAATAATTAATAAAAAATTATTAAAGAAATATTCATCTATTAACCTATTTAGACCCGGATTCAACTATCAACAACCTAAGATAAATCTACCCACATTTCACTAGTCAAATTACATAATATCAAAGATATTTGCCGCGTTGTGGGTGCATGCGAATCCTTAGATGGATTTTCGCTTTGTCGCAGCAAGTAACGTGATTTTGATCTTGAATGTTGTAATTAAGATTTAAAATTGAGAAGAAAAAACGACCCAATTATGTCAGTCATAACAGCCAAATAAAAAAACAAATTTGCAAAATATTTGCGTTTAGAAATATTAATTTACTTGGTCGAACGTTTCCACAAAAAGCTGTCGGTTGAGAATCAAATAAATTGGTTCCTTTTACGCACTTGATTATGGCTTATTATTATTTCCAATGAATAATGAACCCATAACCAACCTGTCCGTACCCAATCAGTAATCAACAGCTTTCATTTACAATATATTATAATACCCAAACAATTATAAAACAACATGAACATTATGAAAGTTTGCCTACAATGTGCATATTTATAAATAAAGTCCTGTATGGTTCCCAGCTTTTAATAAACAAATTATAACACTTAAATGCCCAGCCGTTATTTTGCGATTAATAATTTAATAAACTAAAAACTTTAATTTTTAATTAATAATTTGAAATAAAAAAGCAACAAATGTATTTAATTATTTCGCGAACTTCTAAAAATATCTAATATTGTTCAATTCGGCAATTTTCAGTTTTTGCATACCAACCATTTTTTAGACCAAACATGATTTTGTACAAAAAAGGTCTTAACACATCAGGCCGGAGGGCCTTAAGCAGACATTTTCGGACATTTCTTTCATGCCGTGAACATTCCGTACAAGTTTGATCCCATAGTGCTTTGCCCCAATTTTTAAATATTAAGCTACAGCATATAGATATAATAAAAATAAAGGAGTCAAACATTGTTTCGTTTGGTTTTGAGTGTAACAGCTTCCAATATTAAGATTTGAATAAATCGTTTAAAAATAATCACATTTATTTGCATCGCTTTAACTAATTTAGGAACAGAATGTGAGCAAATTTTATTTGGACGATTTTCTAAATTTAATAAATGCAATTTCTATAGCAAAGAAATTGAGGTAAAATGTGCATTAAACATCTTAATAAGGTGCCTAAAATTGAAATAACCAATAATTATAAATATTCGAATTAATATAGTCTTCCTAATTAATTTAAATTAGCCTCCTACACGCATCGTGCCATTTACTGATCACCTCTACAAATAATTGCACATAATTGGAAACCACATCAATCATAATATGCAGTTTTTCCAATTCACCTTGCCAGTATCCTAAACCATCGCTTTGAAACTTATGATTACTACAAGCAACTTATTAAAAGAACCGTCACAATTGTGAAATTCGTTTAAAAGACCGGTCGGAAGCATAGCTTCTTTGTTCGGCTGCTATGAAGTAACTCGTTCCACTTCGTTTGGCCAAAAGAGCATAAAAAACGCTTAAACTTCTACTCGTATAATTAAGTTGCCGATACCAAATCGCCTAAGACGATAATTGTGTTTAATTTAAGTTACTTCGAACTAGAACTGACCAACGCGAGACAAGAGCGAGAGTATCGTAGACCATTCGACCAAATTGATCTACTCAACTAACTCCAAGTTGCCATACTTTGACAATCTGAGTTTTCCCGAATGAGGGTCTTCAAAAAAAATTGACAAAAATTACCTAAGTTTTGTCAGAATCCTCTATGTGCTCCCCTGCAAATTTTATACGATCAACAAACTCGAAGTCTTCGAAACGACTAATGAGAAAAGACATGGAGCTCAGAAGAAAGATTGTTTATCTTTTTCGAATTTCTTTACCTGATCATGAAAGCAAATATTTAACAAAACGCAGAAAAAAATTTGCCCCAAAAACATCAAGAACCGGACCAATCTTGATGTCCTTAAACATACCTGTCGAATATTTAGAGGCGCACAGAATCTAGAAGATTTGGCCGTCGTTGCATAAGAATGAACATCATTTAGTATCAACGTCTCGCACTCTTATCAAATCAAAAATCCGTTATTTCAAAAGCTATGAATTAAAGATCAGAGGTCTCCTACAAAAAAGGTCTTTATTGCATTTGTATATGATTGGCATAAAAATGTTATTGATAAAGTTCCCTTATTAGCATTGCTAAAAAGCAGACGCTGAATATTTCATTATCAGTCACCACTGATATTGAATTTATTAGTTTGCTTCAATCTCCGGTAGATTAAAGTGGGTAAATCCGATCTTCCACCCTCGCCTGCCAATCAGGATGACCAATGAAGATTTGCAATGCAAATTTAGTCCAACATTCAGCTTGGAATAAGATTTTCCAAGGTTCCAAAACAATATGCATACTATTTACATATTGATCAGGTCGAAAAATGTACGATCTATTGTTTTTATCTATTCGATTAAATCATTTTTTGTATTTTTGTCATTTCCGAAAGGTCGTTTCGATAAATATCAACTACAAACCAATAAGCTGGGGATATACATATATATACAGAGTGATCCAATAAAAACCGCCACATGTCAGATCCAATCTTAGAAATAATATTATTGAAGATGCTGGACCAAGATTTACCGATGATTTTCATATAAGCCAGGCTTTAAGGCCTCTCAAGGCCAAGTTTCTCAAATATTTTGAACAGTATGGACAGTAAGCTTTTTTTAATTTATTTATCATATTTTCTATAAGACTTGATCTGTTCTCTAGGCTTTAGAGTCACTATAATTTGTGCAATTTTCCATAATTTTGAGAAGCAAATAATTCTAGCATCGCCATTGTATATTTGGGTAATGATTTGTTACTTCCTGAAAGACTTTCTTTTGGCCTCTTAAAACTCTTTTATAATTCTATATCCTTTAATTTTGATTTTTCGTCTCTTATATTGAATATTGTGTTAGGTTGAAGTTGTTTGTTTTAAGGATGCCTGGCAAATACATCTGCCAGCTTTTTATCAGTTCTGACCTATTTATTGTTTTGAATATGATTTTGCATACAAAAGATGTGGACAATAAAATGATTGGAGTTTGATTCTATGCATATTTCAACAGTGATTGTGCTTAAATTTTCTCGATAGAACCAGTTAACTTAACTTAACAGGAAAACCGTAATTAACAGTAGAAAAATGCAACTGAACAATTTTTCTGGATACTCCTGTATTCGATTTGCAATATTCATCTTTTGTTGCTCCTAATTAATATAATTTAAATAACGTATAACAACCGTTTAATAGCTTTTAAGCTCAATATTCAAATAATATGTTTCACTACTAAACATTTTGCGAAAACTTTGCAAAACTTAATAGAAGATTGGAAGTGCAGACACGCCTGGGATCAGTAAAGGTGTGGCAAGTGATGTAGCCACTTTTACCAAAGTCGGATTTGTAATAAGAAATTTGTTTTCTAACAAGCTCCAATTTACTAAATTTGAATTGAAGAGAATAGAAGATATGGATAAATAAGTAGACTGAAATATGTGCGTTATTTGGGCCTAACTTTMTTTGCTATCGTGTAGGTTACCGACGTTTCGTCTCGATTTATTCAAATTAAATTTTATGTGTTTGCAAATTGTGACAAAACTGTTTAAATTTKTAACTGTGAAACTACCTGAACTCCAAACACTCTAATTATAGAACTGGGTATAAAACTTTTYGTGTGCCYCTGCAGATCATTAGGTTTCATAATGAACAATTTCTGAATCAAAAAATGAGCTCTTTAACTAACATTTTTTAAAACGGTTCCTGCTGCTTTCAGTGGTTGGCAACATTTTTCCGCAATTCTGATCGAGTTTAATAATATCGAAATTGATGACCTGTAAAATAAATTTTAATTMTAGACTAACTAAATCTAAGGGTTGCTAACAAAAATATGTKGCTCATGTTAAAGCTTAGGGAACCCAAAAAAATTGAGTGAACRGGTGAATAAATTCCCGTTTAAAGGCTAAACGTGAAGGGGCAATTAATTCTAGAATTTAGGATGTTATTTGTGGTCTTATTTCGTGTCAATTGCAGTTAAGAAATATGCAAATGCAAACGTTTCCCAACCGCACTAAGAGTGAAATATTGGCTGCTTACCTTCCGCTCTACTTCCAAGATATAACCGGCAGATAAATATCCTGATATAATGAAGCCATGGTTTTCCAACACAAGAGATTAACTGAGAAAAGGCAGAAATTTGGAGACAATTTTCACAAGCAAAAAAAAATTAACTTCGCGATCTTTTTTCGGAAAAGGTACCTAACGGGCGAAGGAACCGTCCTTCCGCCGCGAACGAAACTGAAAGTACCACCGGAGCGTGGTCGATGGCCCGATACTGGTGCGATGCATCTGCAGGAGACGCCTGGCCTGGACTTGGAGAAGGGATTCGAAGAGCTAATTTTAGAGTAAACTTGCAAAAAACAACCATTTCGGGTCCAAATCATTTAACAATGCTTGATGATTCCTAATCGGTTAGAAATTTTTTTTTTATTTAAATATTTGGCGCTTTGAGGGCGGTTTGAGGGTGCAAAACTACGAAATCGGTTAAACTGGACAAATTTGAAGAATCTCACTTGAACTTAGAAAAGTGGGCAAACGAAAAATAAGAAACAACGTAAACATTTCGTGCAGAAACATGTGCAGAAAACACCTAACTTAAATTTTTGAAGGATTACCCTGCTCTAATTTCACTAAAGGAAAATTCTCATCAAGTTCCAAATTGATTTAGTAACTTAATTTCGTTGGAAGGTCGCTTCGTCACGATATCTTAGTCATATACAGGTACCAGTCTAGTTTTGAGTACCCGTCGAAATTGCCATTCTTGTAACAATGCCATCATTTTTCATCATAGATCGAAAGTAGGGCAAAGAGCGAAATATTAACGATAGGTCGGGAATTTTGCACAAACACCGCGAAAAACACGAATCAAATCACTTTTTTTTGTAATCTCTGCTCATTTTTAGTGATTTGCGAAATGTTACTGAGAGCTAATATTGAAGCCCTGTAAAATATGTATTTAAAATAAATTATAACGTAGTTTTAATTTTGCGTAACTCCATGAAAAGCTTTAAGAAAAACTCGCTCTTGCTGAAAGTTGATATCAAAAATTACCATTTGCTGTCGTTTTAAGACAATATAATGCTGCATAAAACTGTAGAAAGATAATTCGATTATCTTCAAAGCAAATCTGCATTTCGGCCAGACGTTTTCACAACAATTTGTACTCTATTTAAAAATAAACAGTAAAATAGGAAATCTGATCCATAAGGCTGGAGGTCATTCGAGACAATGCCCAAAAAAAGTTTAGTAATTGTCTCGGTTATTGCATGCTGCAAATGGGAGGTCATTTTGGACATAAAATTTACGTTTTGCTGTCTTACTAATGGTAAATAGCGGAAAGAAACCACTAAATCTTTTAAAATTGAATAATGCAAACACAGCTCATTGTAGGTGTTAGATATTTTACTTAAAATTTGTGCAGAATTTTAATTAAACTGCAAAGACATGGCAGTTATATAACAGTTAGTTTTTGCGAGTTTGCCTCATTTGACTTTCAAGTAGCGCGCTCTATAGCACTGTTTCTAGTCATTTATACTGTCTTAAGTGCGATGTTTAATATAAAGTTTTTTTTTTGCTTAAATGTAATGAGTTAATAAAGGACTATCGTTACACAGTTCTGTTAAATAATTAACAGGTTAGTGTGCGATATGAGAAAACTTTAGTAAATTTAAATGGAAACATCAGGGACAAACTAACGCTAATACCAAATCCATGTCTTTTACATTAATCCCACAAACAAAGGAAAAAACAGCAAAAAATTCGGTTCTAGAAAAAATTTAAGTGTTTCTTAAATTAATTTTATCATTTTTGAATGAAAACTCCCCATTATGGTCAAAAAAGAAGAAAGTCATCAGAAAATAATGCTTTTTGCGTTTTTGATTAAAAACTTTTAGTTTTGTGATCGGGTTTTGAGAAAACCTTAATAGTTTTCGGGGAAAAACGAACTAAATTTATTTTAGTTTTTGTCCTGAATTCAAAGCTATAATCATATCTTGTAACTTTTTGCGTAAAATACATTCAGATCGTCAGTATTTTTAAGTAAAAAAAAATTTTGTTTCTGAGTAGAAAGCAAAGCAAAAAAAATCAGTCAAAACTAAAAAACCACATTTTTTAAACAAGCTCTACAGTCTTCAGCGGAATGTAAGTGACGAGTTTTCCAAATAATTTATTATAAACTTTCGCTTATTCAGTTCGTTTTTTGATAGAAAATTATTTGATTTTTGTCCCAAATTCGAAGCTGGAAAGGGATTTGGAAACTTTTTGCAATGGGACGAAAGAGCCGAGTATTCCAATAAAAATTGTTAAGTTTGAGTTTGAGTTGAGATTGTTAAGTTTGCTGTGTGTTTTCTAAGCTCTTGCATATCTTTCCATCTAAGAAACTCGTCAATGCATTTTAGAACTTTTAAATACATTTTTATCAAAAATCGCTTCAAAAAACCATAATTTTGAGTCATTTGTTTATCTAACGTGTCTATTCCTAAGTTTGTTGAATTTGTCGCTTCACACGGATAACAATGAAGCAGGATTGAGGCAATTTGAGTTATGAAGATGTCTGCTGTCGCCATTTGCTCGGGAATTCAGAAAAAAGCTCTTAAATAATTCCACAGCGTTCCAATTAAAACTTTTGCTTTGAAATGTCCAGCCAATTCCCTTAAGATTACACCCTTTAAACTGCAAAAATTAAACCAGTATCCTCAATATAAATTTAAAAAAACATTTATTGCAGGTCAACTTGTTGATTTTAACTAATTGAATTATGTCTGTCTTATTTAAATTTGTTACTAACACGAAAAAACCCACAATCAAGATCAAAAAAGTGTGCGGAATTTCAAGACAAATAATATATGTGAAAGTTCCTTATATGAAAAACAACCCACAATACGGAGTCTTGATCCGCAGAAAAACTTTCTTTTTAAATCATCAATTGGCTGGTAGGTGTAGGTTTATCTTCAATCGATTACTATATAAAAAATTAATTGAGTGGATTTTATCCGTTTAGAACATACGTTACGGTTTTTATAGTGATGTCATGTCGCTTACATAAGATCCACTTCAAAGATCTATATATGATGGTTTGGCAAACTTTGGTTTCAATTAAGAAGATTGCTTCCTACCAAAAAAAAACCTAAACAATTATTGTAATCGAATAAATAATTGATTTTGTGCGATCAAAAAAAGTTTTTCTTTGAGATGAGCAAGCGATAAAAGCTTTGATAGTTTAGGCCCGAAGGTCTAAAAGTTCTGTGTTGAAATAGAAAAGTAAACTTTTGATATACTGGGCACCGGCCATGGTCCAAGTGCAAAATATGCAGATTCGCTTAGATAAATATGTGTTTAATAAAAATATAGAAGTCGGAACAATGATTTTAACCGGTTGGGCAATTTTTGCCTCAATATTTAATATACCGGACGATGATGTGGCCTTATGCCTATCCTTAACATAGTCACCAAATGGACCATAACGGCCAGTTAAGATGGTCATAGGATGTCGCATGTCGTAATTGGCAGTTATGCGTGGCTTGAGCCGCAAGATCATTGTTTCTGTCTAATTATGGTCCGGTTTACATGTATATCATTTGCAATAATATCGATTTAACGACCACGTTTGACTCAAAAAACCAAGGTTTGCGGATAACGCCACTTCAATTAAAAATCGAGACATGCAATTTTATCTTAATGATCGGGTTGTTTTTCAAATGTAACTCGGGGTAAAAAGTTCTCAATAATTGGGCAGCATGGCTTAATGTACTCCAGTCCTTTTAATGTCTGTTTCCTTAATCTTAGCTGCAAAAGTGAAAATTCCCGGTGGATAAGTTTAGTTTACGTTCGTTTGCGCCAAGCACAAATGCTATAAAATAAGTTTAAAATAGAATGCATTTGGAATATGATAGCAGTGCGTCTAAGTTGGCTTATATTGTACATTAAACAATAGCTTTAAATGTATATTTATATTTAAAATGCAACTAACGAATGGTCACAAATTGGATTAAGGAATGAAAGATAAATATTAAGTATGTGGCGGCGGTATGTAGACACATCCAAGAATCGCAACTGATTTACGAATTCGCCTTTATAAGGCTATCGGAACCGAAGAATCGAAATCGGAATGTATAATTTTAAATAAGAAGAAAAATAAGGAATGTTTATTGTTTCAATTGAATAAATTATTGTTTTTATAGTTCGTGAACAAATAATGCAAAACATTTATTTTTATGAACTATTTTTTGTAGGTGTTCTTCCTTCACTGATTCAAGGTTTTAAAAAAATGTACATGATTCTCTTGTAGCTCAGTTGTGGCAAATATAGTCAAAAAGTGCTTACAGAAGACTCATATAGCCGATAATGCCAATTATATTACAAAATTAAGGACTAATCATAAATTAACGATTAAAGAAGCGCAAGTAGAAATGAGTCATTAATTAGTCATTAAGATGTTCTCTCATTGTACTATTTTGTGAATAAGCAAGAGGAATTCTAAAACAAGCAAGAAAATTGGCGCAGTCGGTAGAATCTTTTTGAACTTTTTGGAAAGCCATTTTGATTTTGAAATCCGTGAATTGCTACACATCAAAGCAGAAAAATTATAGTGGAGCCTCCTGTTCGAAAAGTCAGAAGAAGGTTGAAAAGAAAAGAAACACGACACAAAAAACGCATATTTTGTACCATGGAATCATATTTAGAACCTGCGTTTATAACGTAGAAATGCGATTCAAAAGCTTCTCTCATACACTGAGTTTTGCAGTCGCAAAAGAAATGCGCTTTTCCTCAAATAGATAAATTTACTTCAAATTTCAAATAGTTTTATAAATAACCATTTTTAAAATTGAATTATTCAAAAATCTTTTACAAATCGTCCAAATATCTCTTAAGGAAATAGAACCGTAGAAATAAGTTCAACGATAATCAGAAAAAATACAAATGCCCTGAAGCTATGTCAGGAGTAAGCACAATTAATAAAAATATATATTTTCCATCTTATGCACTTCTATAGCGAAATCATTAGTCTTGTGCCTTTTTTATTTTACTTTTAGACAATTTATACGAAAAAACAAATAAGTTTGAATTTTGAAATATTATTTGCTTTAACCGTTGCATTAGTCGCTGCAACTTAAAACTAGAAGGCTCTAATTTTTAGCTGTCGCAAATCTTTGCTAGTATATTTTTTTTATTTAAATTAGATTCGAATTAATTGGACCTTGTTTTTCTGAAAACTCGACATTCTAAAAATCTGGTATTTTAACTCTTTAAATTTGCCTGAAAAAAGAAAATGGGGTATTTTCGAGAAAATTGTTGATTGTTTTGTGTGGAGAACTATTCTTATTCTGAGAAACAAATGTTTTCTAGTGGATTTTCACCACATGAAATTTAACCCTAATCTTGTATCATTTGCTTTTTGGTGCAGAAAAGGATTTTTGAGTTCCTGTATATTATTAGCTTCCGTTAATTCGCGTTATACTTGCGTTCAATCATTTAATGAAACGTTCTCACCTTGTATAGTTATTAAAATATTTAAATTAAATTCTTGAGAAGCCTCGATGAAGAACTGATTGACGGCCAAAGTTTTTTCATCAATAACAATTTCACACAATATGATTAATAAATTAATTAATACATTGCAAATAGTTTCCAGTTATCAACCAATTAGGTAATAGCTGCTAAGATTGATTCCTTCCCCCAACGTGTCTAGCAACAAGGGTCCATTTTCGATTTATTACTCATTTATTCGTATAGTATGATCATTTTGCAACATTTAATAACTATATTAACAAAACTACAATTAAAGCTGTTTTATCAGCCATTTATTATAGCGGGTCTGGGGCTGATAAAGTCAAGAACACAACAGATGGCAAATACGCGGTTTGGAGTTACGAAACTGTGTAATACAGGCCATTATAAAATTTAATAAATTTTCGCTTGGTATTAATGTTGATAATATTTTGCAAACTATCATCGCACAATTACAAACGTATTTGTTAAATCAGCGACAATGGGTCATAATAGACAATCATCGACGTAATAAATTGATTTTGAGGGCACTCACTGTTTCAGAATCGATGCCAAAACCAGGTCATGATGTCCGTATAATTTAATATTGTAAAATGTATTTTCCACATAAATTATTAATGGATAAGATGTTGATATTTGCGTCAGCTGAACTCTGATCAATTGGCAAAAGGTTTTGCTCTTTTTCCATATACCAATGAAAATGAATTTGCAAAAACTTTTTTTTGAGAAAACTACCAACATATCCTGGTCGATGGTTCACTTTCTACAAAGGTCATTTAGTTATCTGTAGAATGATGTAAAAATGAACGTTCTTGTTTATTTTGCTTCGGAGCAAAAACGGGACAGAAAGCATGAAAGTTTGGCATAATCTTGCAACTAAGTGTCTGACATTCAAATTTCGCTTTCTGGGTCAAAACTGCTCGAATTTCCTCACTTATGTTGTTATGACTGAATCGAATTTCATTTCTCTATCTAACGATGCCAAAACGAATTCTGTGTCTCAAATGGTTCGGGACAAATTTCCAAAAAAGCAGCGTCATGTTTGAGTCGATTTTGCAACTCAAAAAAAAAGCACGCAAAACTGAAACTTCTTGAAATCAAGATTTTTTTGAGAAAACTGCCAACTCTTCTTGATTGATGGGTCAGTTTCTAAAAAGGCCATTTAGTTTTCTATCGAATGATGTATCAATGAGCGCTCTTGCTCATTTTCCTTCCGAGAAATGAGCAAAAACGGGGCGGAAAACATGAAATGTTGGCATAAACTTGCACCTGTCTAATATTCAAATATCGCTTTCTAGCTCAAAACTACTGGAATTGTCTTACTCCTGTTGGTATGAATTTTCATTCGCATTTCGCCAACAACGTGCATTTTAAGTCGGGTGTTTTTGTAAATAAAACTGTATCTTGTTCTTCTTTTTTCATAACTTCTGTTCAATGTTTGTTAACTTAACTAATTTGCCTTTCGTTCTGCTTGTTTCTGTCCCTCTTCGATTAACAACTGCATGAACAATCGATTACTAAAAAATTGGAAACCAAAATGCAACAAATCTCAATTTAAATAATCTTCAATGAAATCTCGGAAAAATATTGATCCAGTAACATTGACACAGCCACAAAAACGATCGGTGCCGTTCATAGTCGACTTCAATATCTTTCAGACCGTAACATTTCGTAACATTCTTGCTTTTGCTTTTGTTAATGCGTTGCTGCAACCGAATGCATAAGAAGTAATTCCTTAGATGCACCTGGGAGGGTCGGCTGAATTAATCCGTATATATTTGCTCAGATATGCTTAAATGTAAATTTCACTATAAAGATGCGACTTGCTTTACATTCAAATGTAAATTTCGGTGCATTAAAGTTGACGAGTCAAAGATTAGACACCGGAAGAGCGTGGCAGCCGCATCTGATATAATTGCGAGCTGAAGATCATGACTACAAAAACGTCAATGCACTCGGAGTTTACGCGGAATTTAACGCAAGATTACGAACAATGAGTAGAGCTCAAAGATAAATGGCGAATAAACTTAATTTCCGTTTCCTGTTTTTGGGAATAATCGTTTTTTTATACATGCATCGAGCGCCTGTAAAAATATATTTCTTGTTCGCCATTATAAATGTTTATAGCGAGTACCTGCTTCTTAAAAGCTTTTCTTATAGGAAAAAAATTAAACTTCTAATTCTCTATCGAGTGGAAGGAAAATGGGCTCAATTTTTCAAAAGGTTCTTGCGAAATGAGGAAAAAACCAGCGTGATGTTTGAGCCGATGGGTCAGTTTTAGATGCACATCTGATGAATTGTGAACTTTAAGAAAAAATCTACAATTTTCAAATATATTCATAAACACGTGTTGAATTTTTTGGACGCAAACATATAATTTTGTCACAAAAGCATTTTGTCCTAATTGAACGTAACTGGTTTAAAGAAGTTTTCCTCGACCTTTGTCCCAAATGCATTATACGCAATTGTTCTGCATCCATTAGCGCCGGTATTCAGTTAAATATGTTTGAAAAACAGCTTAAAAAATAAATTTGCATGCAAATCGCTTAAATTGTACCAATTAACAATAAAGCCCAGTTACATAATTTTTTTTCTATCATTCTGCAACGGAAACTTGAAATTAGGCCAAGACCATTTACACATTACCGCCACATTAGGCTTATTTCACTTAACATGAGACTATAGGTATGTATATGAGCAGTTTTCTTTGAAAGTAGTGTAGTTTTTGGCAGAAAAAATAATTAATGATAAAAATGAATACAATTTACTCTACACTTTTTATTTATAAACTTTTCCCAAAAACTCGGTAAAATTTATTAAATTACAAAAATTAAATACGCTATTTCAATGGGGGACCATTAATATTCCCTCTACTTATCGAAATACAATCTTTATCCGTAGATGTAGCAAATGTAATTTTTAAAACCCTGCATAAGAAACATTTTAAAAAAATGCATGGACATGTATAAATAAACACTTGTAAAACCCAGTGCTGCTATAAAATAATGATTTAGAATCCTTGTCTGCAAGCACGCAGAATTGCAACATAAAACGACGTTACGCACACAGAATATCCATAAATATCATAAAGCCCACTTAAGTAGGTAACACTCGACTAGGTCTAGTGTTAGAAAAAACTCTTAACTGACCAGTGACCGAGCACAGGTCAATAGGTTATTGCCGCCCTGGATTACAATGGCTACTTTAGTCCTTTCTTGGACGATTTTCTTTGGCATTGATTTAGTCTATGCGATTAAGTAAGTTCAATAAGCCGAACAGGTGTTCAATTAATTGCTCTTCGTATTGGGCACAACTATTTTTAACTACTACATATTTAAAATCTTCGATTGGAATAGGGAACATACCCTCTAAAATGACACAAATAGTGAGTTTATTTTTGTCAAAAAGCCCAAAATAGAGTTAATAGATCGTTGCCAATTCAAGCGGTAAGAAACACGAGTTTCAAAGAGGAAAAGCTGTATTATGAAGACAGCAAACGTTAACAAACCAGATGCATAAAATGATCCAATACTTGAGAAGAATATGCAGATTTTCTTGAAGTTCTTCACGGCCAGCATCTGGATTCCATTGTTAGTCTGTTTATTAGTGTATTGCATTGCATATTCTATTATGTATTTCAATAATTGGTAATCTTGTACAAAAAATGGTTTTTAATTTTAAGCTACCAAACAACAGCTTTGGAAAATTACACTTTACTGTGCAAAATACATCAATGTTCTTTTTGAAAAATCGACATTTTCCGACTGGATAGTGGAAGTGAAATTACCCGTAAGTTATCCTATGACTAGTCAGAAAACGTGACCATAGCAAAATTTCACTCATTTTTGTACATAACCGAGTAAAGAATGCGCCTTTGGCAACAGAGAAGTCCTGTATTAAGCATACGGCGTTTGGGAATATTTTACAAATTGGCGAATATATGAGCAAAAAAGCAGAACAACAAATGTGCGTAATGGAAAAGGAAAAAGCACGCACGAAGTGGGCGGAGTTTTATCGCTTGTTGATGTTGACTGCTTCTCGTCGCGTTTTAACACAAACATTCAGCGAACTTCTTTATTTCATTGATACAAACTTTCATGAATATACAGGGTGGCCCTATTAAGTGTCGCTACGTATGTAGATTTCTCATGAAAAACGACACACTTTTTTCTCTCCCATTTTTCTCTTTGCGCTTTGGTTTTCAAGATATAATGTGTTATTAATTTTTATTTTTCCGCCAAAATGTTAGGAACGGTTTGAACTACTTTTCAACACGCATTACCACTGTTGATAGCAAGTTTTTCACACCSTACTCAAATTGATTTTCGTGCCAATGGTAAAGATTTTAAGGTATCGTATTGATTTTTSGCCCTAACTTGTCCWCCAATGAAAAAACTAGCATTTCCACAGAAAATTCTGAAGCGCTAATCAATTTTACACAAAGAGTTCGTTTAGTTCATTGCTCTAAAGATAAGAGATTTCGATAARAAAAAATAGCTTTTTACGAWCARAAATAAASAATAACTTAAAATYTCCACCAATAGCACATTCAATGAATTCGAGTGTGACGCAAAAAAGTAGCTATTAGTAATTGTAAAATGTGTACAACAGATCAGTCCGGTAGTTCAAACAATTCCTTGTTTATTCGAAAAACAACTAAAAAAAATGAATTTTTGGCACCCTGCATCTCGAAAACACGAAGTTTAAAAAAATGTTTCTTTCTTCCTAAGGAATCTACAGTTATTCATAACGTGTATATGGCGCAACAAGTTTTTAATTGGAATAAATGCAACCTCTTCTTGATAAACAGCTTATAAAAAAAACGAAAGAATTCGTTGAGATTATAAAGCGTAGAATAATTAGGAAATGCTTCAAAGTGCCAACCTATCCAATATCAAAGCGATGAAAGAATTTCGTCGGCCTCAAAATTCTTCCGCAACCACTGAAATTTGCTTCGTAATAATACACAAACATCACTAGGAAACCTTAAGGAAGGCAATTCGGTAGTGCTGTTATCAAACAAATAAAACTAATTGAATACTGGAAAACAACTATTTTTATTTCGTATTTAGATACATTTTAAATGCACAATATTTTCATAAATAAGCAAATAAATTAAATTACAAAAGTATCTCTAACTTTTTTCAGAATAAGAATAAGCATTAATTCTTAAGCAATAAAAAGCCCAATACACGATTACGTTTATCAAAAAAAATCTATATTTTAACGTTGTTCTTGTTTTAAATTACTGCAAACCATGTGAAAACCAGCTGAAAATCTGCACTAGAACACCGTCTGACACGGGAGGTATTCACTAAATAAATGCTCAGTGCTTCTTATGAAGACAACTAATAAATTCGACTGAGTTAAAAAATTTAAAGCATACTTCTAGTTCACATTTTATGACTGGACAATATTCCTAAGTTCTTAAATTTTTAGGGGACAAAGAAAATGCGTTCTATATGAACATTTCGACGCCGATCCCTCACATGGAATATAAAGATTAACTAAAACGGTGTAATTAACTAAAAATGTACTGGTAGCAAATTAAAAACTTGAAATTGACGCCCAAAAATAAACATGTATACAAAAGACGAAGGCTTATAGTTTATCTTCTCCTTGTGCATAAGTATCCTTCAAATGAATCAATTTTTCCACGAGACCACTAACGGATATCTCACCATGCACAACATTATCCCTTGTGCGGACGTTCACAGTATTACTCGACTTCTCCTTATCACCAACCACTGCATCATATCACCAATCAGATGTCAATCGATTTCAATTGTAAAAATCACTTACCTAGAATGAAATTAAACTGGGCCAGCTGAGCGTTTCTGATTTTCTTGTTCAAAGTATCACCATGATCCAAGTCCACTTCGGCCATAAAACCACTTTCATACAGTTTTTGTCTCACTTCTTCCGCATAGTCGTCGTAGTTGGGTCCAACTGGGACTACCATCACCTTAGAAAAAATCGATATAGTCCTGCTTTGTCTAGAATGTTGTATTCAATAACTTACCTGCCTGGGGGAAAGCCAGAACGGCCATTTGCCTCCATAAGATTCAGTTAAAATCGCGATCATACGTTCGACTGATCCCAAAATAGCTCGGTGAATAATGACAGGATGTTTCTTCTCGCCACTCTCACTGGCAGTTTGCAAAACAATTCAATTTTAATTGTGAAACTAGGAAAGCTTCAAAAGGAACCTACCTAATAAAGGACAGATTAAATCGGATGGGAAGCTGGAAATCTAGTTGAATAGTAGCGCATTGGTGCGACCGATGCAAAGCATCTTTGATGGTGATATCGATTTTTGGGCCGTAGAAGGCTCCATCGCCGGGATTCTCCTTCCAAACTTGTCCACAATCATTCAGCGACTCACTCAGAGCTTTCTCTGCTTCATTCCACATTTCGATATCGCCCAGGAACTTTTCTGGGCGAGTACTCAACACCAAGTCGAATGTGAAGCCAAATATGGAATAGACATGCTTGAGAAACTCTAAGCACCCTTGCACTTCAGTCTTAATTTGCTCCGGAGTGCAGAAAATGTGGGCGTCGTCTTGTTGGAATCTAGCCAATGGTAACTTCTATAACTTCCCGCCAATTTTAGAAATAATGACTTAAAGCGATGCAATACAAGTAGGATACTTTATCAATCATTAACGCACATATAATCTACCCAGAAAACGAGTTAAATTATGTGTAACGCAGTGAATCTGCAGGAGATACTGAATTGTTGATACTTCGATATTTTCAACAGTTTCGAGATTTTTCCGAGAACAAGCTTCGAAAATTCGAGGGCCTCTTGCAAATACACTTTTTGCTTTTATGTGCAGATAATAGAATTTTCTGATAAAACCAAATAATATAAAGCAGATTCTCGGGGCGTTCTATGAAAAAGGTTGTGTTATTATTTAAATTTGTAACGCCTTCCGAGATATAAATTAAAATGTCCATGTATGTATTTATTACATTTCGTCTCTATCTCTTTGAAGATTGGGAATTCATCTACTATCTCTATCAGCTAAAGCCTTAATGAGAAAAGATCGTTCCTGAAATGCCTTATCCAAATGGTTCTTATGACTTTTTAGTTAGATAATACTTTAATATATAACATATTTTTAGCTGTTTTCAACCTATTATTAGAAATAAACGAATATTGTCCTTGTTAACGAGGTTGCTTATTGACTGCAAATTGACTCAAAACAAGCAATCTCGCAATATTAAAAATCAAATTTATCAAAAATATTGCAAAAACAGTTTGAAATATGTTAATATGAAATTAAGCTAAATATGAATTTACTAGTACAACAATTTCGCCTAAAACCGTGCCTCCTCGAAAATGAATTACCTCTCCAATAATTCCGCTTCTTGCCAAAAAAAATAACAGTCAAAACTTAATCATGTTGATTCGACGATAAATAAGTTTAATAATTCAAATGCTTGCAAATAGCCACGAATTATTCACATACCTGCGTACTCTTGTCAGTCCAGTCAAAGCCCCCGAAAGTTCATTTCTATGCAAAACCCCAAAGTCTGCAAGTCGCAAAGGCAGTTCCCTCCAAGACCTGTTTCTATTGTCGAAGATCAAGCAATGACCTGGACAATTCATAGGTTTTAACGCGAACTTTTCTTTTTCCACATCAAACGAGAACATGTTATCGGCATAGTGAGCCCAATGTCCAGAGGTTTGCCACAATTTGGAATTGAAGACATTCGGAGTGACCACTTCTTGAAAGCCACGTTTTCTATATTCCTTCTTTATCAGATCGATTAGGGTGTTGTAAATATGAGCACCCCTGGGCTGGAAAAAGCAGGAACCGGGAGAGAGCTCATGGAAAAAGAATAACTCTTGCTCCTACAATAAAAGGCGAAAATTAGTTATAGTTTAAAATAGACAAAAATAGTTATGCGGACCTTTCCTATTCTCCTATGGTCTCTTTTCGCGGCTTCTTCCTGGAACTTCTCCCATTCCTTCAGTTGCTTATTATCGGGAAAACTAATACCATATACCCTCTGTAAGGTTTCTGCGTCTGCTTTTCCTTCCCAGTAGGTTGAGGAATTCTAAGAATCCACAACCAACTTTTATCACAAACATCCGCTCTAATTTGATTTTTAAAAAAGTTTACCTTAGTAACCTTCAAAGCTTTAATTTTTCCAGTATGCCTCACATGTGGTCCCCTGCAAAGATCGATTAGAGGGCCACATCTATAAACAGTGGTGGTGGGTGTATCAACTTTTTCATTCAAAATTCTCACTTTGAATGGGTTGTACTTAAACATTTCCAAAAGGTCCTCTTTTCTCATCTCTAGACGTTCAAATGGTTGCTTTTCTTTAGCGATATTCTTCATCAGGCTTTCCACGTAGGGAAAGTCAGACTGCGAAATCTAAAAAAAGAAAACAGGAGCATGTTAATGTCATAAATTATACATAGAATAATACTACTGACCCCCTTTTCATCCAGCCACATATCGTAATAAAAGCCACTCTCTATCGGAGGCCCATAACACAAACAGCCTCCATAGATTCTCTCTAAAGCTTCGCCTAAAACATGAGCAGTGGAATGCCAGAATACAGCTTGGGCTTCAGTGTCGTCAAACTTAAGTAGCTCAACTTTACAGTCGCTTTCCAAGGGCCTATCCAGGTCCCAAAGAACTCCATTTACTTTGGAGATGACGGAATTATCAGCCAGTCCTTGGCTAAAAAGATTGTTTTTTTAGTTCAGCTTTTTAAGTTATGAAAAGAAAAAGTAATGTCGGCTTTTTACCTGATGCCTTTAGCAACGTCATATACAGTAGTTTTCCAAGCAGTGGCTTCGACAACTTTACCATCAGGCAAAGTTACTTTAATTGGCGCAGGAGTTTTGGCAGCTAAATCCGCTTCGTACTGAGCCTTTAGCTTGTCCCAAAGTTGAAGCCTCTCCTGGATAAATGAGGGTGGTGGTTTCAGCTCACTAACCCCTGACTTATCCCCGGAAGCAACATTTTGCTTAACTTTTTCCTTCTTCATCTTGCCAGCCTAATGAATGAAACAATATCTTCAATTGCGTATAAAAGGGGTCGCACAATAGACTAGAAACACTTATTCATCATTTTTTATGAAAACTGCAACCTTGATAAATATATTTGATAACTTAAAAAAGATGTACTTTATGCGAATATAAGGTGGAACGTAACGTTTAATACAATTTCATCACATCGTATTTCCAGGTAAATTATCGGATTAGTCGTAAAATACCGGGTGATTATAATATGATGGTCAATACGCTACAAGTACTACTACACACCAATGTGGCAAAACTACGCCGGTTTATCGGCAGTACAGCTCTGGAATAACTTAGAACCTTCAACATTTCAATGTAAAAAGTAAAAATAAGGGTTCATGCCTTTTGGGGTTGGTTCATTTGGAGGTTTTTCACACTATCAATGATTTTTTCTTCACTCATCTCGTAAACTGTAACGTAAAACAAATGAGCAAGTAACAACTGACAGTGACACTTACCATTTTGAGGTTAACTTTTAGTGTTTAGTATGTGTAATCCACAGACTACCACAAACACAAGTCACATAGGTTACTTGTGAACCTAATCTTATTTATTTTATAACCCATAGATAAGACGAGTTATAGTTATAACCTCACTTCATGACTTGACTCCGCGTTTGAAACCGAGTTTTTAGTACAATTTTTCATGGGATTCTTTAAATATTTAAATAATGTTTAAACGAGTTGTTTTAGGCATCTCAGGTGGAGTGGATAGTGCTGTTGCCGCTTTAATGCTAAAGCGTAAAGGTGAGTGGTCAAACTTACGAAGGTAAAATATATTAAAAGATCTTCTCTGATCAGGCTTTGATGTCCAAGGGGTTTTTATGAGAAACTGGGACATAGCAGATGAAACAGGTACTTGCAGGGCAGATGAAGACTTTAAGGATGCAAATTATGTATGTAATCAGTTAAATATTAAGCTTCATCATGTTAATTTTGTTAAAGAATACTGGAATGAAGTCTTCAGGTAAGTCACTTCGAACCGCATTAAGCAGTTCTGCGCTTGATTTTCTTTCAATTTGAATCATTTTTTTCTTTAGCAACTTAGTGAAAGACTATGAAACTGGGTTGACCCCAAACCCAGATATTTTATGCAATAGACATGTTAAATTTAAGTATTTTTACAACTATGCAATGGATCAGCTAAATGCAGACGCCATTGCTACTGGGCATTATGCTAAAACTAGTTTTGGGCCCTATCTAGATCAGTTTAAGACTAACGAATGTAAGTTTTTCCCAAAAAGCGTGGGTTTTAGAAGAATTAAACTCTATTTAAGCGGTCAGATTATTAATGGCAGAAGACCCGGTTAAAGACCAAACATTCTTTCTGTGTCAAATTGAACAGGAAGCTTTAAGAAGAACAATGTTCCCATTGGGGGGCCTCGCCAAGTGGGAGGTCAAGCAATTGGCAGTAGAAAACAGCTTGGAAAAGTTTGCAATCAAACGGGAAAGTATGGGGATTTGCTTTATTGGGTCCAGGAATTTTCAAGACTTTATTAAGGAGGTGGGTTGGAGGCATCCATTGCATTGATCTTCATTACGACAAGTGTTTTGCAAAAAAACTAATTTTG
>NW_026018814.1:4548944-4550172 GCF_020466585.1 Dendroctonus ponderosae
AGTAGTTTTGACCCAGAAAGCGAAATTTGAATATCAGACACTTAGGTCGGAGGCAAAATGAGGAAGAACGCTCATTTGTACATCATAATAGACAGAAATAAATGGCCTTTATAGAAAGTGAACCATGGATGAGGAATTGTTGGCAGTTTTCTCAAAAAATGCTTGAATTCCAGAAGTTTTAGATTTGCACTTGAACATGACGCTGCTTTTTTCGAGGTTTCTCAAGAACCATTTGAGGCACAGAATTCGTTTTAGCATCGTTGGATAGAGAATTGAATGGGGGGTCATGTGGTGGAAAGGTTGTCTGGTCTGGATTGTTTTCTCCGGAGTATTGGCCACATTTCTCGAGATTTAATTCCAATCCAATCTCCATTGCTGCCTCTTTTAGTGCTGTTGTCATCGTCTTAAGTATCGCTTTAGTAGGAGCATGGCACTTGATGTCGTCCATAAATGCTAGGATGTGGTGTCGACCTTTTGATTTTTTTCATTATGTCTGTGTTGTTTTTCACGTGATTTATGATCGGTGAAGTCAGCAGTAAAAAAAGTAATGAGCTCATTAAGTCCCCTTGAAGTAGGCCTCTCCTTACTGGCATTAGAGTTGTTCTCAGGTGGTTGATTTGGATTCTTGTTGACCAAAGTTTGATGCAGGTTTTTATCGATTTTTTTTTATCACCTCATGGATAGATAAGGCGTCGATGAGGCGTTTGAGGCAGCTGTGGTGAACCGAGTCGTACGCTTTTCTGAAGTCGTACCAGGCTGAATAGTTGGCGGTCCGTCGCGTCCAGCTTCATACTGGGGATGTCCATTATTATCTGTATTTCCTGTTATGTATTTACCTTAGCAAACCAATAAGAATATTTAAAAAAAAGGTTCGATTCCCAGCCGAAGAGAATTTCTTTTCACACATAATCAAACGTAACTATCTATCTATGCTGAATAGTGAGTAAACCATAGAACAAGGCTCATAGTAGATTCAAAGTTCGCAAGTCATTGCGGAGCGGAAGACTTCACTCAACATTGGTCCGATATGGTCTCTTCTACTTCATGCTAAATAGCATATAAGTCTTCGGTAGTATAGTGGTAAGTATCCCCGCCTGTCACGCGGGAGACCCGGGTTCGATTCCCGGCAATATCCCCCCAATCGTCATTAAGCATCTCCCCAATAAACTGGTACACCATTACACTATTCTGTTTAACAACTGCCTTAACAACAGGTACTTTCCCAGCA
>NW_026018814.1:4551171-4551352 GCF_020466585.1 Dendroctonus ponderosae
CGGGCTGCTCTGCACACATACAGACGCAGCGATACGAATGAGTTCATCAGCAACAAAATCATATACAACAAGGCTAACATTCCCAGGATAGACTCCTTCATCGTAAAACTCTCCCGAGACTACTATGCTAATCTAAAGCATAGTACTAACAGCTACCTATCTTCGTATAGTGTATTCGACG
>NW_026018814.1:4551936-4600838 GCF_020466585.1 Dendroctonus ponderosae
AAAACGTGAGTTGTTCTACGGAACCAGGCGTTTGCCTTAATTGTAGTTAATAGGCTTTTATTTTATGTTTTGTTTGCGCCTAAACCTGTATGAAAATCTGTGTACCTAAGCAAATTAATAAAAATCTTTAAAAAAAGAAAAAAAAAAGGTTCAATTCCCGGCCGGAGAGAAATTTTTTTTACACATAATCAAGCGTAACTATCTGAGTTTTTATTAGTAGCATTGTTTCAGAATTTTTTAGACAATTGAAATTTTATATGGAAGAAATTTTCATGACACGAACAGCAGAAACGGAAAATAAAAAAGTTAATATTATTGTTATTTCTTCAAACTGATAATTTTCAGGACTAATTACTATATAATAAAATCGTATATTTATTATGTATTTTTGTGTATTTTATAATAAGTAAAATGTATTTACAAATACAGTTTGGAAATAACTAATATTTTTGTTTTGTACTAAGACTTTTTAGCAAGTACAGTTTCAATACCTAGTCCTTATTCACTTCGTCTCGTTGCGGCTCACATAAAATATGCAATTTAGTTTAAATGTCCAATTATACTTTACTACTACGTTTCGGTATCTATAATTAACGATTTTAACATGTAGCTTTCAAAGCATCATAAATATTCTTTAACATAAAATTAGAACAATTTACCATTAAAAAAATATGCTCAAGAGAAGTGCAATGTTGCCAAGGTTGCTGTAAAAACATACACGTGGTGAGTTTGCTACAGCGTATAATATTAGACAAGGGTACCGTCACTTGTCAATGCCACTGTCAAACATAAACATTGAGGAAGTTTCTAAAAACTTGAAAATAACACCTGAAATTCATTTTTTGAAACCGAGTTTCAAGTACAAAGTTGTAATTGCAGTTAGTACCTTGAAAGTGCTGTGCGTTCTACCCATTCCAAGTTGCTGTATTCATCGGTCATAACCTTACATGACCTGTCACATAAAGTGTTATTAAAATAAGCTTATTATCGTATTATGGTAAATTCAATTAAACATAGTGTTTTAAAACGGGAGTAATTCGGTATCATTGCAGATCAATCAACAAATTACCAACATAGTGGCTGGGAAGTGATATACACTTACTCCAACCTCATTGTTTACATTAGTTAATCTATCATGTACCAAATCAGTTTATCCTGCTGAGGTAACGTAAGATGTTTAGTTCAGCGATTAAAGGAAATCAAAGGTATGCTAATTTCACCTCAGAGCAGTCTACCGAACATCATAACATTCATTGGAACCAAATCAATTTATAGGTGTAATGGTTTATATTCCTCACCTCAAGAAACATCAGTAGGCAGCAAAGTTATCAACAATACAACAAAACATTACAACAATACTACTTATAAGTTAGTAAATAAAATAGATAGAAAAGATGTATATAGTAATAGCAAGAAAGGCATTGAGCGGCAGAGGACTGTGCCTATTACCTTTCACAATTCAAAGCCTTTCAATGGCAATAGTACAGCGAACGAGGTGACAAAGCCCCCATTTGGAAAAGTCTTTGAAGATAAAGTAGCAAACCACAGTATTATAGGTGTGCATTGTATTTGTCTCGTATTTAGTTTGTAAACTCATGGTGATTTTCCTGCAAGGTTTAAATGATTCAAGTACCCCCAAACCACCATTAGTTTTGGAGCAAAAAGTGAAAAAAGAAATCAAATCCACACATCATGAAACATTGCAGCGGATAGAAAGTGAGACTGATGAATACAATTACTACCAACAGCATTGGTTCAGTCCTAGTTTAGAGGTAAACTATGTTACTCACTATTGAAACTACTTATGGACAGCTTTTTTCTTGTGGATTTTGGTGATTACCTTAATGATTAGCTAAGGTATTAATGGAGATAAATGTTATCTACTTTGGCACATTCTATGAATCAGCCGATGTTTTCCTTTTGACTGGCAAGATAAAAGCATTGTGACTTGGTTAAACCAGATTTGTTATTAAGGATTCTGATGATAAAATCTCTATGTTCAAAAATCGAAGTTAAACCTAGTTTTTTTATACGCGTGTTGGTATAACGTCCTCCAGCTAAAAGAACCTAAAAGTGGTTTTAGTTATACATATATAAAACAATTATTCAAAGGATAGGAACATTTTAGGTGTTTGTTTGAAGATGACTGACAATGTTAAGATTTGTAAGAGAAAATGGAACGTGAAGAGGTAACAAAATAAATGGGCTGCTATTTTTTGCAGAAATTTTTGTTTTGGCCATAGAATAAGTCTCTGGAGGAGCTTGTTATCATAAGCAACCAATGAACATATTTATTTTAAAATAATTGTTTTGCAATAGATATATTATTTCTAATAGTTTCTGTAAGTTTTTTTATATGATACTGGTATTTTAGAAAATGAAATTAGAAGACAGATCTCGCGAGGAGCGAATTGAAATAACACGGCACGAGTTCCTACGCAAGCTACAGCAAATGCTACGCAGTAACGTTGGTAAACCGAACAAAATGCCTAGTTGGATTGAGAGGCGGCGGGACAAAGTTGTGACCAAACTAAATAAGCGAAAAGACGGCAACGTTAATGTGCCTCCCCCAAAACTGTGCGAAGTAAGATCAGGTTTTATTCAAAGTGGTTTTACTTTGAAAGTCTAGCAAAACGATTTTTTGGAAACTACACTGGACTACAAATGCGTTTTTCTACTTATATTCGCAGGTTAATGAATGTGGAAAGCCATCAATGATATTTTCAAAGTACTGTGCAGTGCACATCATGTACGACAGTAGGCAGGTGCTCTTCGATTATTGCACCGCTAAATTTGCCGATAACACTCAGTGCTCCCTTCCGGTGTTTGACATATCTCACGAGCTCCCTTTATGTGCTGAACACGCACGAAAACGAGTAAGACCAGTTTTTCCTACTTTTAAATCATCTTCAAACTGTAACATCTCATTTATCAAAGTTTGATAATTAGATCATCCAATTTTAATTAACCACTTAACTAACAGTTGGTAGTTTTGGTGAAATAACGGTTTGGTTTGTTATGTTCATTATTGCCGAATTCAGCTTGCTTACTTATGTAGTTTTTCAAAATTGAATTTTCAGTTAATTGAAGCTTATAAGTTAAGCCTTGAGCATGGTGCCTTGTTGACTCGCAATTGAATCCCATTCTTTTTGGTTCTTCATCACAATATAACAAAATTCACCCTAAGGGTGCAAATCTAATTCAAAATATGTTTTGGTTTGCTCTCAGGAAAAATATAGACTATACTAGGAATATATAGATGATTCATCTTATTAACCATTAAATAACTTTTGGTAATTTGACTCAAAGAAGATTGGTTTGTTGTGTTCACTTTAGTCGAATTCAGCTTGATTTCTGAAGTAGTTTGACAGAATTGAATTATTCAGGTAATTGAAGCCTGAATGAGTTAAGCCCTGAGCATGTTGCCTTGTTGATTCGCAATTGAATCCCATTCCTTTTGGTTCTTCATCACAATACAACAAAGTGCACCCTGAAGTTGCAAATCTATTTTGAAATATGTCTTGGTTTGCGCAGGATAACTATAGACTATACCAGGAGGCCAAGCCAAAGAAGATCAGGAAAAAGGTAAAACCCTCGGCAATGATCAGACCACAAAAGCGCAACAAGAAGAAAAGAAAACCACCGCCGCCCAAGCAAACTGAAACCCTCACTAATTCGAGTTCAATAATGAGTGAGATTAATACAAATTCAAATGGTAAGAGTTTAATTTCAGTAATGGGTTCACTTTCGGTAACACTAACGCAATTCAATCAGAATTAGTTACACAAATCGAGACAACACCTTCACCAGAACTCGAAGACCTTCACATGGTAGACCAAGTGTTAGCCCTTAATGAAAACGGCCTAGAGCAAGCGCTGGTAAGTCAAGCGCATTTGCTCGAAGAAACCGACATCACCAACGTATTAAGCACCATTCAGGTGGATGAGTTCAGTGATTTCTTTGCAGGTAGTTACAAATTCGAGTATCCCTTGTAGTTAGTTTTTATCGTCATTAGCTAGCGTTGCACGGTCTTTAAATGGGGGGGAAAGCAGTGTTATTAACAGCGAGTATTTATAGTAAATCGAAACGGGGAATATGAACCTTCGAGAGAGGAGGCGGAAGAACTGGAAAAGGCGTTGGCCGCAGTGGATAATGACGTGAAGTCTTTGGAAAAGCTGAGTCAATCGCACGGACTTCTCGACTCTTTCTTAGGTAATTCAGTGCTTTAATAAATCGGCAATTGACTATTAGTGCGGCAAAAAGGAGAGCTTCAAATCTCATTTGAATCAATGTTGTTAGATGAACACGCCTTAACAGACTCGCTTGCCCAAATTCCGGAGATGATGTTTCACAATGGGTATGCGGCATGTGGCGACAGCATAGTGGCACAAAGCAGTTCCTATTTATTACCGGTTGAGCCACATTCACACTCATAAACTTCATTACAAAAGGTAAGTTCATAAATTCATTGTTTTATGGCCTCCAAATATAATTGACCGTGGTAAAGTGTGTGTACTATTAAAGGTCGGAACTTGTTCAAACCATCAAAAATATTGTCTACACAGGGGGGTCGGCAACTGAGGTAAAAAAATTCACTGGCATTGAATTTAGGCTGAAATATTGCGTTTTATGTAAAATTCCTAAAAACCTAAAACAGAGTCCTAACCGGTTTTTCAATGACCATACAAATTTTATACAAATACAGAGTTGTTTAGAACGGCAAATTCAAATGTTACGAGAGTCGTTTGATTCTCGTATTCTGTCGGTGAAGTCAGTCACTTTTTGAATGAAAACTTGTTTTCGGCCAAAAATCTTCCTTTAGCTCGATACACTTAGTCCATCTTTCCAATTTTTTTTTATCCCTTCCAAATAATATCATTTCTGGAAGTCTTCAAAATATTCGTTTGTTTCAATGATGACCGCTTCATTGGACCCAAATCTCTTACCGCCCAGATATTTCTTCAGGTTTGAAAACAGGAATATCTGTCTCAAGTACAATAGTCTCAAGGGGTCAAATCTGGAGAATATGCTGGGTGGTGTAGCAGTTTCAATTCATGGATTTTTGCCATGGCGACTACACATGTGTGCACCCGTGCATTGTCCTGATAAAACAGCACTTTTTTTCGCCAAACGCGGGCGTTTTGGCATTACATTACAGCATCGGATTACATGTCAAAAAAACTCACCAGTTTCATTTATATTTATTGGTTGCTGTAGGGGGCTCTGTTTTGGAAAAAATTATCATTTTGCTTTATTTTTTTGCAGTGATCTAAATTAAATCGAGCCGTCACCGTTAACAGAATGCCGTACCTTTATTAGTTCAAATTAACGAACATGAAATGATGTGTCGTTTAGGTGTTTTACTTGTAAAAGTGTTTCATGTTTCCATGTTTCAAAATTAACATTGTAGCATTAAACAATCGATTAAGTCTAATAATTTAGCAGCTAACCGAGCAGGTATTTTTGTAAAAATTCCCATTTGCTTTTGAGAAAAGACTATTGTACCTAGTACATGCTTCTTTGTACGAACTATAGTGCTATTTTTTTTAGTTTATTTTTTTTATTTTTTTTAAATATTTTTTGTATATACTATCTTAATTCTCCAATTGAAGGAAGACATCATGCAACTTTAGCTTCTAGTGCGATTTATGAATTATGATTGTAAGTTAATTTTCTAAAGGTGGCATTTAGATTCCTATGTGCTCTGTATATATTCCTACGAATATATGCTTACATTTAGATGCGAATTATAAGCTCTAAGACGAGTATAAAAATGATCAACAAATACTATTCTAAAACGCCTGGGTCTGCAATACATTTATAATAATTAGGAATAATGCAATTGCTTAAATAATAACCATTCCTGAAGTTAGTATTGTATACTACTTAAAGCGTTTTTACAAACATACCTGTTTAGTCGTCGTTGTTAAAGTTCAATACAGTTTTCAAGACTGTAATTGGTTTTGCGTGAAAACATTAGTGAATAATGTTATTATATGTATTTACTTCCATTTGAGGATCATAATTTTTAGATGTAGGACTAGTCGATTAATAAAGGTAAAAAAAAAGAAATTAGATAACCTTCGTCTTTCTGGTGGAAATGAATAAATAATGGTTACATAGAGTTCATTAAGTACAAAATATTGCATTATGCATTACCATGACATTAATTAAGGGCTTCAAAAGTAGCTGATTGTTAGGATTCATTTTTTTATTGCAATTATCACATTTACTTAGCCTGTTTGCCAATTTCAAAGCTCCGTGCATCAACGGTAGCGGGTAATGTATAATGGATACAACCACTGGCCGCGTTTACAGTAAAAAATGAATAATGGTTAAACAGATAAAACAGGTAAAATAGAAAACACAAGTTAACTGACCAAACCCTGCTTAAAACGATACGTTTATCGTCTCCACGTTTTACAATCATTAACTTTACATTAAATCCCAGATATCAAAAATTACGTTTAAGAAATAATTTTAGCAAAATTTCTGTCGCTTAAAGAAGAAGACTGATTAGATATAACGATTTAGTGTGTCGCTGTGAGGTAGCAACGTCTATAAGTTATTTATATTTAGGAAAAATTAAAGAAAAATTGCAAAGAGAGCACCGATTACAGTCTTAAATCTGGATGTGGCTTCATTTTTGACCAATAATTTTTCAATTAGCTTCGGTATTTAAAATATCTTAATAACAATCATAGACTTGATTTAAAGCTGTGACAGGCAATGTGTTTAAGTTAAGGAGAGTTAGTAGTAATATTTTAAAGTATTTTATGCATATTCTAGAGTTAATTTTCCTTCAATACAAAATCTCCAATTCTTTTTAAAAGTTAATAGCATTTTCGTTCTTATTTTAGGTCCGGAAATGTTCGGTCAGTAAATCGAATCAATTTGAGTTCAGGATATGTTTCACAATTATTTCGGGAAATACTGTTGCAAAAATTATTAAGAAAAAACGTCTAAAATACTAACTAATATTTAACAAAATTTTCGGAATGTACGATACGATCATTTCGCTCCTTGTCTTGGACACAGTGTTTAGGTAACACAAAGGGCATATTTAAATATAAGTTATGAACATTTAAAGGATAGATATCACGTATTCGAAAAAATTTACAAGCGTCTCTCCTCTAATAAGAGGCACATAGATTTTATATATGTGTGCGCACTACTGCAAGTTTTTTTTCATTTTCATTGTTTCTAATGAAATAAGGAAGCCTTAGAAATATGGTTAACGATGCATTTTTAAGGATCTTTAAGTTGCTTTAAATTTCGTATTTATTGTGGACTTTTTTACCGCTGTCGTATTGCGGCAGATTACTACTTTATAATATTTGCTAAATGTGGGAAATTCCATATTTTAACCATTACTTCAGTTGCTATAAAAAAGGTGTTTCTCTTTTTTTTTTAAGTTGTGTTCGTCCAACACCTGTGGAAGTTGTAATAACTTGTAATATTATTACGAGTTCACGACTAATAGTTATTTGAATAACACCATAATAAAGATAATTATGATCAGTAGAATAGGATAAAACTGTCTTCACCTATGTATTGTCTTGCTCTAACAGTTATTTCGAATACAAAATCCTTCAATAATTGCATGTTCCAATCCTGAATATTTCTGTAACACCCTGTAAATTAGTCACTACAAGATTACTAATTGGCAACATGATCACACAACGCTACTGCGCTTCTAGATGTAACAGCCTTTAAATGTTCTTAATTATTTCAGCCTGCATACAAAAAAAATTAGTAAATATTATTAATTGCATGAGAACGAAAAATGCTCATTATCAATTGATCAAAAATGAAGCCAACAGGCTCGAATAAGCCGACTTTCTGTTTTAAAAACACTGTCTTAGTTGTGTAAAAAATAGTGTTGTTGTCAACAATGTTAACCTTGCTCAGGAAATTTCGGTGTATAGTACACAATAAGTAGTTGTTTATGAAACTGAAGCTTTTTAACTATTATTATAGATAATATGTTGTTTATGTGAAGTAGTTTTAGTAGATATGGCATGCTATAGAACACTTTAACCTTAGGTTGTAACGTCAGAAGGAAGAAGGAATAACTGCCTTCGAGCAAGTCTGACTTGTTCGATTATTTCAGATGTAATGGCATTGCAATATGTTCAAAATGTTAAGTAACTATAGTAGTTTTGTTCTTTGAAGTTTCAAACATATTGCCTTAAGGAAGGTAAACAGGCTGTCAACGTTATACACCGTGATTTAGTCCTATAGCGTCATTTGGGCCTTTCTATTAAAACATCTAAAACCCCTTGATGTTCAATTGCTTTTTACATAACCGTAACCCAAGAATCACCATGTTCTTGAACATTTTGTAGATATAATTACTAACCTTTTTTGCACCGTCTAATGTAAGTAGAACAACTTTATAAATATTTTTAGTTTTAATAAAAGTATTTATTTTTGTATTTAGTCTAGCGCTTAACTTTAAGGGCTCTTAAATTGAACATTTTTTGTAAGAAGTTGATCTATGCGTTTGTAATACAAATACAAACTATTTGCTTTAGACGAAAAGCCATTAATCTGAACTTTGACACGAGCTAAATTGATTTATTAAAAACGAAATACACCACCGAGTGATTTTTCTAATGTACTATTTAAGCAAATGTGGTTTCATCCAATCATTTTTTAATTTTACTTCATTTGGGAATTATCTGTAATTTTGTAAATATTCATCTATGATTAGTTCATTTGTCGCACTTTTTAATGTACAGTTTTTTATAGTCAGTGATTAAAAATCAAGTGAATTGATAAGATTGTAGACATTTTATACCCCCATCTTCCAAAGCTCCTACATATGTATATGGTTACTTTAGAACCGATTCCTCGACCTCTAACATTTCAATAACCCACTTTTTTTACATTTTTACTTTTGCACTATTTTCAATTATGCAAGCTGCAAAAAAATAACTTTGACCCCCTGTATTTTTGTTTCCACTGAGTTTTCTTCTGAGGGGAGTTAAATCGTATTATTTCTGGCACACAAATCTTTCATTAAATTTTTTACCAGTGCTTATGGGACACCCTGTACATGGTGTTGCGTAGGGTACTGTACAAAGTTTCAGAAGGTTTTTCTGAGGTCATTCGCAACCAAAAATGAATGAAAAAGCAAGGCATGAAAAATTTCCGGGTGTTATCCAGTTGAATTGTATAATTGTTTGTTATCGGATTGTATATTATAATTAACTGCGTGGACACAATACGGTCTGCATGATACAAAACGATTACAATCTAAAGTTTTAAACAAAATCTTAGGAAAACCGTAGGCATAATCAAAAGTGAAGCTCTCCGTTAGATTTGCTTCTTTCAATTCGCAACTGGTCGATTGATTTAGTGGCAAAAACGCTAAAAATCCTAAATAGTCTTGCTTATCAACGCATAGTTGATTTAAAGGTGGTTCTTTTAAAGGCGTTGATTAACAAACAAAGACAACTATGCGTTGATTAACAACTAGCACACGAGCTGACAGCAAACGTCAAATACCACCCTTTAAAAGAATCGCACTATTTTTGCTGATATCGTACCACTTGCAGAATAAATTCCTCAAATTGGTTATGGAAACGTCGTTTATTGGAAAACCGCAATTATTCGCAAGGAAAGTGGCAAAATCCGGTGATTTTTTGAAACTTTGTGACGCAGCAATTCGCGCACAGTCTGTCTCATCGCCATTAGACAATAGACCGCTTTGACGTAACGACAAAAAATTCTGGCTTTCTTTGACTGCTCGTATTAACGTGAAAACTAGGACTAATTCAACATTTAATTATAATTTTTTGAAAGGATATGTTGTTAACGATATTTTTTACTTCATTTTACGGTCTGATACACTTTTAGCCATTTCCTGAGGCAAGACCGTGAGTTATAACGTATACCAAAACGTATTTTTTTAATGATCCTTTAACCCGTTAATAACTAAATGAAAAAATTTAAAAAATTTCTAAGTAAAAATTTTATAACTTTTGCGTATTTATTTACAGATTTTCATACAATATTAACTAATAAATAATTATTTAGGTTCATAATTGTAGCACAATTTCTGGATCTGGATCTGGATAACTTAGCAATATAGTGTGATAAATTTCCTTCTATCCCACTACAACTTTGAATTTGAAACGATTGTAATGCGATTTCTCATAAAAAGGTGTGAAGCAGGCACAAAATTTAGCGAAACACCTCTTGTAAAAATTTAGGATATCAAATTGTTCAAGTTCTGCTTGACATTGCGGATAAAATTAGTTACGAAATTACTGTTTGTAAATATTTCCGAAAATAAAAACGTTAACAAAACATCTTCTTGTTTTTTCTTCATTTCTATAGTTGAAACTATTTGAAGATATTTGGCCAGTATTTCAGCGCTTGTATTTGTTAAGTCGGATATCTATAAAATGTTTGACTTCATCTCAATGATGCCACATTGTAGACAATTAGGTACCCCTCCTTCAAATACTTCCTAACATGCATATCATCTTTCAGATGGTTCATAAATGTCACTTGCGATAATAAACCTCAAAAATAGTAGTCCGGTGATTTACCAAAATACTAATTTCCGAAAATGTCGGGAAAAGAATTCACGTTAAGTCGAACGCTTTATGGCCATTCGCTGGACGTGCGGTGCATAGCGGTAACGCCAAGTAATGACATTATTAGTGGCTCAAGAGATAAAACAGCCAAGTTCTGGAAGTACAATCCCCATCAAAGCAACTTTGAGGAAGTAATGACTTATAAAGATCAGCAAAATTTTGTAGCTTGCGTTTTATACCTTGACCCAACTGAAGAGTTTCCAGATGGTTTAGTTGTGACTGGAGGGAATGATAGTGTTATTCTAGTCTACAAACCATCAGAGCCTTTTTCTACGTTCACCATTAAGGAACATTCTAATACAGTTTGTGCCCTTGGTAAGGCGAATGAAGCAAACGCTTTCTTAACAGGATCCTGGGACACTAATGCCAAATATATAAAAATATCTGAGACTCCTAAATGTATCGTCACATTCACTGGACATACCGAAGCAATCTGGGGCGTAACACAGCTTAAAGATAATCGGATTGTATCTGCTAGCGCAGATAAAACACTTATTGTATGGTCTAGCGATGGTCAGAAATTACAGTCATTGAGTGGCCATACGGATTGTGTTCGCGCAGTAATTGAAGCTCCAGCTTTAAATGCATTTTTAAGCATTTCAAATGATGCATCTATTAAAGTCTGGTCTTACGGAGGCGATCTCATTGACACATATTATGGCCACACAAGCTATATTTACGATATAGCTGTATGTAAAGATTCACAAAGTTTTGTAACTTCAGATGAAGATAGAACAGTGAGATATTGGGAAAATGGTGAAAACACCCAAACAATCATGTTACCAGCCCAATCGGTCTGGAGTGTAGCATGTTTAAATAATGGAGACATTGTAACAGGAAGTAGTGATGGTCTGGTTAGAGTATTTACACAAGATAAATCCAGATACGCAGATGAAGCTGCACTCACAAAGTATAGAGAAGAAGGTCTGGCTTTGGAACGACAGAGCAAGCAGGAATTTGGAGGAGTGAAAGTGTCGGACTTGCCAGGAAAAGAGGCTTTGTACACTCCTGGAAAGAAAGCTGGGCAAATGTTGATGATTAGGGATGAAGGCAAGGTATGAATCACCATATAGTATATCAGCATGAATGTATATTCCAAGTGCATCTTTTTTGATATAGAAAAACATTATTATTCAAACTGACCCCACTTTGTAGGTAATAGCCTATACTTGGTTTGTTGATGGAGAAACCTGCTTCTGGGATAAGGTTGGTGAAGTTTTGGGAAGCACCGATAAGGATTCGAGTGGTAAAACAGTATTTGAAGGAAAATCGTACGATTTTGTATTCAGTGTAGATGTTGAAGAAGGAAAACCGCCTTTGAAGTTGCCCTACAATAGGGGAGATGATGTTTATCAAGTAGCCAACAATTTCTTAACTAAGAACTTTCTGCCAGCTACCTACTTGGAGCAGGTATGATTAATCAGGCGTTATTGTTTAGCAATCGTCTAACAAAAATTATAATTTTCTTTTAATTCATTTAGGACCAAATTTAATAATATTGGATACTGTTATTTGTTATCTAGAAATATCTGGTGTGTTTCCAAATGATCTGATACCTATATTTTCTATTTAAATTCGTCTAAATCCTTGAGTTTGCGTTAGTCTACTTTATAAATCGGCCCTAAGTATTTGAAACTGTTCACCAATGCTCAAGCTGCCCCTCGTCTCTGTCTATTTTTATCCCTCCACTATTTTTTTACATGCATCTTTATATATATCTTACCACTCAGACTCAGAAATTTTTCGATTGTTTGTTTCTCGCTGTTTTATATATTCTTTTCATAATATAATGTCTAATCATCTCTACTAGAAACCTTCAAAATTCACTAATATTTCATTAGTTTAGCGTATAATGGCGTGCGGTTGATTTTTATTAAATTTTCTTTCATCCAGGTTGTGGATTTCATATTGAAAAATAGCAGTCAACAGTATGTACCGCCTAGCAGCAGTGCCTATCAAGATCCTTTCACTGGAGGCAACAGATATACTCCAAGTTATCAAAACAATACTGGACAACTGGGAGTAAATGTGGATCCTTTTACCGGCGGGTCCAGCTATTCCACTAGGGCACCAAACCCGACAACGAGGTATAAAAATAATAGACGCATAATACTGCATATATTATGTGTACTTAAAGCTGATATATATGTTTTTAGTTCAGTAGCAGCGACCGCTGGATGCACAAATCCTCCCCCTGTCGATCCTACTCGTACGACAGGAGATCCGAATTCAACTATTTATGATTTTCGTATAATACCATACAAAACATTTGATTCTGGAGTTCCTGGAGTTATTTTAAAGAAACTTAAGGAGTTTAATAGCTCTTTGACCGAGTATAGGCTTTTTGGCAACGACCTGGAAAACTTAGTTCAGTTGTGTGTGGAGCCTTCTGAGAATGCAACAATTTATGAGTTGCTGTTTAAAATGTTCGAATGGCCAGAGAATAACTTATTTCCAGTGCTGGATATTGTTAGAATGGCTGTGAGAAATGAACACAGCAATACAATAATTTCAAAGCTGTACGAGGGCGTGATTATAAAGAAACTTCAGGGATTTATTAATAGTGAACATGCTGTGGTTAATAATAGGATTGTAGCTCTGAGGACGATTTGCAATTTGTGCAGCCATAAATCTGGGGAAAATTTAGTGTCAGAAAATATGTAAGTATTGATCCTTGTATGCTAATGTATGGTGAGACAATGGTTAATTTTCAGATATGATATAATTGGCAATGTTTCTACCGTTCGTCACATCAACGCGAACGGTCAGCTGGCCTTGGCAACCGTATTAATGAACTTAACATTAATGATTTTGAAGAACAAAGAACATGCGGGGTACAAGGTGTTGGCTGAAGTTTTACCGGACATGATAACCACTTTAGATGATTCGGAGGCGCAATTTCGCATATATGTAGCCATTGGCACACTTATGCAAAATTCGGATTCTCTCCGACCTGAAGTGGTTGAGAAAATCAAAGAAAGTGGAGAATTTTTACCTCTGTTGAAGCTGCACTTTCATGTAACTAACGAGGCCCAGAATAAGCGAGCCAATTGTGCTAAACAGATATATTCTTTACTTTGATCGGATTTATATATAAGCTAAATGAGTTTACAGTTATTTAAAATCCACATAAGCTACCAGTGTCTCCGTATTTTTTATATCAAAATGAATCAATTAATAACTATGTGAAATAAAATGGCTTAAATTGTAAAATGCATTTTATGTGGGCTTTCTTGCTAAAAGTTGGACGATTTCACCGCCATAAGGTGTCACAGAAAATACGCATATCTATCAAGACTTTTTGGTAAAACGAAGCGTTTATATCACTGATACAATTTTAATTTGTTACGGTTAAGGAATTGAAGTGTGTGTCCAGAAAGTATCTAAATTCCCAGGAATATCGGAACGGACTGTAGATATCGTTTAGTCGTCGAAAAAACTATGGTTTACCCGTTTCCCCTAGTTGCTCCGGTAGACGATATCATAGTGAAAAATCCGTTATTTCCTAGTCAGTTCCCTTTCGACCACTTCTTATTTTTCAAAATTATTTTTGTAAGAAAGGGCTGAACCAAACCTGTTGAATAATAACAACACGTAACTAAATCTCCATTGTATTATGCAATCCAACCAGTGCTTTTGTATTAGAATATTAGTATATTATCGTTTGTTAAGTTAATTTGTTATTCCCCCCTATTGTTTATAAAGTTTAGCTAAATAGATTCAGTAGATAAAAGCAACAGATGAAAATTTAAAATGCCGGGATAGTTTCAAATTCTAGGTCAGGAATTGTCCATGTTATTGATTTTAGGATTTTTTCTCTTGTTTTGTGTGATAATGTGAAAATTGTTATTTTGCTGAAAAACATTTTTAAAATTGTAAGACTTATTTTGGGCGGATACGCTTTCATCTAGTCACTTGCGAGATTATCCAGGCCTTCTAATGAATCTAAAAAATGCAGACTTTTGTCTGACAAAGGGTTCGGGAACCCTTTGTCACTTTTACCCGGCGATTTTCTTTACTTTCACGCAATAACTACAGGCATTTCCTATCAAAATGTTTTTTTCTATTTTATGTTATGATGATATCTTATCAGTTATTTGTTTAATAGGCAGATTATACCTACTTTAGATTGTTGAGGATTTTGTTTTTCGCATAATTTATCTGGATGTCTGCGATCATAAATTGATAGACTCACGCTGGACTGGCAGTTCCGAATGATTCCTGAAGGACGCATTGGACTCATTATTTCAGTGGAAGAAGCCCCAACTGTTCACGGACCGACAAACTCAATTTGGCAAAAATATAATTAGTCTAATAATTGAAGTTTAATTTAACAGAAATATATCTGAGTGAGTGACCAGTCTACCTTTTATTGAAATTGCTAAGTAAAATATAAAGGCGCATTTTCTCATGTTTCGGCAAAATAACTCGTAAAGTTTCTTTTTCCCTAACTGTTTTTCGGTAATTTCGAGGCATGTAGCAAATTACCTACTTGGGAATACGAAACTATACAAAAATGTTTTTGAACTTTATTGGAAAAGAAACTGAATTTGTAGCCTGAGTTAAATATGCCAATTTCAAACAGTTCCACACGTAGATAATAAGTTATTCGACGATAACGTAGAGTACAGCGATTCCAAAAAAGTTACGACAATTGCGCCAAAGTTAATCTTGCAGCATTTTTACTCCAGTAAATTTTATATATTTTTTCGGATTTCTTAAAATCCCACTTTGACTTGAAGAATTTTGACAAAAATAATTCAGAAGACTTCGGCTCAGGTCAACCACTATAAAATTACCTCATTTTGCTTGTTTTTTTTAAAGCGTTCAAGCATTTAAAGACAGCTTTAAAATCGCAGAATACATTCCTACATGCAGATAAAAAGAGCTTGCGATTGACACAGCGAGTTTGTTTACTTTCTCTTCGTAACCGTGAATCAACTCTAGATGGGGAAAATTCGTTTTCGCTTTCTCCAAAATGATAAATTGAACATGAGTCTGTTTGTGACCGAATAAAATGTAGGGCAAAACTACAGCAGTGCGTTAAAATACACGTCAGTTTTTGGCATGCTCAATATATTTTAAATTTCAGGAGGAAATCGATACAGATACTTGAATGTACATCAATTGACCGAGTTAATGTGTATTACAGTGTTGAAAAAAATGTTCGCCCGTGTAACATTCTATCCGACTTTAGTCTACAATGTGTTAATGGAAAAATTGACCCCTCGACAATGGTACAATAGAATAGATGATACGGTCATTCTAGGGGCTCTGCCCTTCCCGAGTATTGCTACAGAAGTAAGTGAATTTAATTAGGTGACTTTTCGAATCCCTGTTACTTAGCTGGTTTATTTCTAACATGCTCTTGTGGCAAATAAAACGTTTTTCACAATTGTAGGTTAAAAGTCAAAGCAAAGCTAGGTTAAGTATTTTAAAACTAGGTCAGTGTTCAGTCTTGCATATACAGGGTGAGTGATTTAAGGTTAGAATTATGGAATTTTGTATGATGCAATTGAGGTTTTACTCCAATGGTATGTTTATGTGTATTACACCTAAAGGGTGATCGTGTCGTTTGAGGTTCTCGGAATTTCTAGTTTTTTCTATTCTTACCTTAAAGATCACTTGAAATTAAGCACTCTCAGTGAAAATTTTTCCTGAAGGGTCCATAAATGAAGCCAAAAATCACCCACAAAGTTTTGAAATTTGAGTTTCCAAAACCACTTATTTATGCACGAAAATTATATTGTCCGGTGCTAYTTGCTGCTAAATCGTGTTTTAGGTATCAACAATTCATAACTCCACATGCAAAATTGTCGCTAWGATGCATAATAATTCCGTTTTTTGCAAAAGTTTGAGCATCTCTTCTGGCCTCGCCTCGCAGTCAGTTGCTGGATTGTTTATATTTCTTYRGAGAATTCAGAACAATGCGGTGTTGCCACGTATTTCACCCATTTATTAACAGTTTGTATGTAACAATTAATAAGAAGTATTATTTCAAAATGAATGAACCAGTWAATTCAGTTTGTGTTAGCATSGTAGCTAGTGCCTTAACCCAAATTGAATGAATCTACATGGTAGGTATCCAAGGAMASAGTTTTCATTAACTTAAAAYAGTTTGCGCAGTTTGGCAACACCGCTTGAAATTTATCCTGAAAATGSCGATTTTCCTTAAAGTTTGTGAATGGTTTTTGGCTTAATTTATGGACCCTTCAGGAAAAATTTTCACTGAGAGGACTTGATTTGAAGTGATGTTTAAGGTAAGGATGGACAAAACTACAAATTCCGAGAACCTCAAACGACATTTTCACCCACGTAAAGGCAGCTTGAAGAAGAATTTTGAAYCTCAACAGATAATAATTTTTTAAAATATTACAAAACTTCTTCTGGGGGTCATGTCCCTTCCACTTGTGCTGGGTTTATGTCAACTAACGATCACTTTTCTAATTTMATAGRCAAAAAAKACTAAATTTCTACTATATGACCCCCCGCTGACTTGAAAGCTGGATCCGCCCCTGTACTGAATCTTRCTTTTTGCTGCTTCTTTCGCCTKATCCGAAATAATAAAATTAACATTTACTTTGGACTTTTCTGGTAATTTTCGATATTTTAATCTTGGATTTAAAAGCGTTTATTAAAATATACCTGAAATCTGGAAACGAATTAATGGAGTCTTCAGAATCTACGGCAAGATCGTATTCGTTTCTGAMTAGACACATGAATTATAATATGTATACATATTAAAAACATTTATATTTGTACATGATGTATTTATTGTGATGTAAAAAAGCGATAATTGATAAAGTCAGTTCAATCACAATCGAAAAAGGTAAAGCAAAATTTACATTAACCGTAACAGAAATTTTTAATTATAAACCAAGGAAAAGTTTTCCAATTCCCTGTTGAATTTTTGCASACGTTGAAAAAATATAGCCATAAAACTAACGTCCGATCTGCTACCAAAAAGTTCAAGATTCTTTAAAAAACTTTTTCTGCGKATGTTTATACTTATCTACATCCATTATTTTTTAATGTTCAATGAGAAGAAGGGTGACAATTAACATTTAAAAGAAAAGTCTCTTGAACGCTGGCATTGAGAGATTAAAATCGGTTTTATTTTAAAGCGTTACATAATTTGAAAGTATCTTTTTTTTAGCGAAAAGCTTCAACATTTTAGGATTTTAGACTAAAATTGGTCTAAAGTTACGTGGTTGTTATTTTTATACAAATGCTGTTTTTCTTACGTTTAAGCAGACTATAATTGAAGTAGTTTAAGCGAAAAAACTTCCATTTGATTAGCACATTTGGTACTAGTATGGACAGGCTTCATTAAAAAAAACATGTATCGTAAATATCAATTAAAGAATATAACTACACACAAAATTCGACGATAAAATATTTCCATCACTTAATTTTTTTATCAACTTGCCAACTTACACAACAAAGTCCTTGAGGAAGCTACTCAAGATTTCTGACTTATGTTCTAGATAATCGAAAAGGAAAACGTAAAAGCAGTAGTTTCAATGAACGAGGATTACGAATTGTTTCTAACAAATAATTCCAAGGCAAGAATTATTACTGGGACCATCATTCGAAAAGCTTAACCACATTAACATTTTAGTCATGGAAAAAGTTAGGAGTTGAATTTCTTCAATTGGCCACTGTAGATATATTTGCCACGCCGTGTCAGAGTAAACTGGTCGAAGGAGTAAACTTTATCAATAAATTTGTGGACTCACAAAAAGTGGTCAATGGCATATCAACGTCTTCAGTTTACATTCATTGTAAAGCTGGACGCACGCGGAGTGCAACATTAGTGGGTTGCTATCTAATGAAGGTAAGCATTACTATTTCATAAATATCTAATAACTTCTTTCTAACATTCTACACTTTCAGAGATACAATTGGACACCGGAGCAAGCAGTAAATTGCATGAAAGAAAAGCGACCACACATATTAATGCACAAAAAACAGTGGGAAGCATTACAGCTATTCAGGGCGCAGAATTTGAAAAGTTGAGGCCAGTTATGTGAAAAGCGCCTTTGATGTAGATAATAAACGATCCTAAAATAGGTACCCATTTAAACTCAAACAGTCAATATCATTATTTTATTAGCGGATAATATAAAAATTCTTTGAACATATCACTTCATGATTGGGACTATTCTAATTTCTACCAGCGAACCTTTTTACGTTTAATAAACACTTCCATTAATCTGATGTAACAAATGTTAGCAGCTACCCACAATTACACAAATCTGTTCGATTTTTACAGAAAATTGGGATTATTGTTTGTTTTAGTGGAAAATTAGAAAACCCTTCTTCTCACAAGCATGTGTGTTAAATAATATTGCTTTGTCTGCCTTTTTGATAAACAGAAATGAAATGGCTAAAGAAAATGAAGTAATTCCTGTTGTTTTCGTAGATTTTTAAAATCTTTAAATTAAAAAGGATAATTATTAAACATAAATATACAATAAAGTATAAAAACAGCTGATAATTGTTGCCACAAGTGGAGTTGAAATTATCTACATGAAATTGGAAATATTTCTCAATAAACGTCTACGCAAATCTTGAATAACAATCAAACAGGTAACACTTTTTTAAACTAATAAATTTATGAATAATCGTAACAGCCCGCAATTATCACAGCTCAATGTAAGTAAATATACTGACCAATGCTAAAAGCTAGCTCAACATTAGATAGTAAAAAATTACATACATTTCTTGTTGCTGAAACGAATTTAATAGTAAATAGAGACAATAATGCATGTATAGTTGAGTTACAGTGGTAAAAACTAGTTCTGGACGACTACTAGTTAAATTATTTATTTATAGAAAAAATCTAATCCGTTCGATTGGAAATTTAATAAGATGAATAGATGACGCGAATAAAACTTAAGTTTAGGACTGTTTCTTTACGGTTAAAGTAGCTGGAGATAAATGTTCAAGACGGGTTTACAATTGAACATTAAGAAAATGTGTTATATTAAGCAACTGGTAACTGTGGTATTGTTGATGAACAAGTGAAAAACAATAAAAACCAAGTTTTTTCGCTCACATTGTATGTTGTCTTTTGTAAACGGTCCTCAAAAGGAAAACACAGGAGTTGATTTTAGTTGAACCACTTACAGGGTATCTCGGCCTATTATCGGAATATTTGTGGTGTTATTTTAGATAAAATATTTATATCTTGATTGCACTGCATCTGTAAAGATCCAAGTTAAGGAGAGAAATTAATGTGTTAGCAGAAAATACTGGGAGTCAATCTGTTTCAGTCACAAAATAAGTTCAATAAGAGTCAATTAATTCCAAGGTTTGGGACAAGTCAATTAAAGTTTTCCATAAAACATTATTATCATTTATGGGCATATACTGTCGGGTCGATTTCGACTTAAAAAAAATCAAATAATTTTCCCGGAAGCTTCGTAATTAGCTCAAAATATTTCGGTCTCGCTCAATAGCACCATTTCAACTTTATTACAAAGAAAATTATTTGTAATTAGGGCCTGAACGTGTTAAACATGCTCAGGCCATTCGGTAAATTTTAACATTATTTAAAAGATCACAAAATGACTAGTTACAATAAACTTTCATCTAACATATACTTCCCTAAAGAACCATCCCTAAATGCTTTCAGCATAATATTGGCTGCAGCTTCGAAATGCGGTTTCAGCATATATTCATTTAAAGGTGTCCGGATTCTAAGAAACTTGTTGTATGATTTGCTTATGTGAGCCAGCACTTCTAAGATATTATCAGAAGGTTTGTCCATTTGAAAATAATTTTGGTAATTGAAATAGCCATGATGGTTAAGCCAGAATAGAAGATAATCACATATGATGGTTTCTCCCACTAGATGGTCCTGAATTGTTGCACATAAAGCCAGCTTCAATCCCATTTCAACATTTTGGATGTTTGGTGTTAAAATGCCGGGAGTGTCGAGCATGTAAAAAAGTGGCGAGTTACTCAATTTAATGCGCTGTAATACGCTCCTGGTTACACCTGGATTTGAGCCAACAGCCGTAGCTTTGCCTTTGTGTAGATGCAATACCCTCAAAGCGTTTATCAGTGAAGATTTACCTACATTCGGCACTCCAATAAACATCAAATTATAATCGTCTTCATTTTGTCTGTTGTACCGATTGGAACGTCTTATCAACTCTTGTGCTAATGGAAAAAGCTGTTTGACTCCAGCACAGCTCTGGTTTTTACACTTAGTAAATAGAATATGTTCATGCTCCGATTTAAGTTTATCTATTATGCGGGCCTGCATTTTCCGTTCAATAAGGTCAACCTTATTCAGCACTAATATATGGGGCTTAACTCCACTGATAGTATATTTAAAGTCTGTATTCCGTCCAGACAAAGGGATCCGAGCATCATGCACCTCAATAACACAATCTACTGAACGCAGTTTCTGCTGCATCTGTTTGAGACCTTTACCCATATGTCCAGGAAACCATTGTAAAAGGTCTTTATCCACTGTTTTAAATACACTTCGGAATTGGTCTTTGGCTATTTTTTGGGCCATTCTTTCCATTTATTTTACTCAACTTGTGGCGTATAGGTTAAAACTTACATAACCTAGAGTCGAGTCTAAACAGTGATTTTATATAAATATTAATGAAATTTTAAATGAATGGTTAAAAATCACTAAGTCTAAAATGACTTGAAGAAAAAATTGAAACAAAGCGATATTCGGAAAGTATATGAGTTTCTTCCGAAATTTATATTTTATTCAAACATTTTATATTTAATATAAACTGGACATTTATCGCTATATTTAATGCGATTAAATCCGTCGAAGAATCAAACTTTGAAACCTACGACCAAGGTTACCTTCACTTTTTCGTTAAATTCACATGTTTTTATTTTTACCCCAAATAGTGTAATTGCATGTTATAGCTTATAAATCATTTGTCTCCATCAAATGATGGAAAGTGATTCAATGATGAAAAGGCAAATAATTTATTATTGCGGTACTCTTGAAGGCAATACAATAATTTTTGCAAAATGTAACAGAAAAGTAGAATTTAAGTATTTACAGATCACTGAGGGGTTGCTTCATTGTCAGATGGACAACCAGTGATGCACCAGAATTTACGAAGAGTCGCCCCAATTCCAATTTCATGCTGGTTGTAGTAAATAAGACCTGCTAAAGTAGAAGCTGAGATCACATACAATAATCCTAGCGCTATTTTGGGCAGAACGGGGCCCACTATGATGGGTCGAATGTAGTCAACAACGCAAGCTTCCAATCCCCTAAAAGGACAATATTAACATGGTAACTGTAAATGAGTATTTATCAAGTAATCACCAATGGAAATGGATTACCACTGCCAGGGCGAAAATGTTGTCCAGAATTTTATTGGGACAGAAAAATGTGGCTGGGACGACTCCTAAGAGTACTAAAGAGATCAGTTTCTCTATGGGCCACAACTTGCTGTGGTCAGCAGACATAAATCTTTTCTGTTCAGCGATTTTTACAAACGGAAGCCGACATTTGGCTGCAAGAAAGACGGCATTTGCGTTGTTCTTCGGGACCAGGTGACTAAAGTTTTGCGCTTTTTGGAGCTGAAATGAGCACCTTGGAATCGTGGAGAGCCCTAAATCGAAAACATTTTCACCGGTTATGTAATGGAGATGTTCCCTACAAATTGCTCCAGCTGAATATCGATATTTACCTCGTAACTTCGCACTATTCCTGAGAATCAACGACAATGCCATTTTCCTTTTTCCGATCAACAATCTATGGTTTTAAATAATTTTATTTAGAAAATGGCAAATGGTTATGCCAAAGTAAACTGTTCGTCTTCTCTAAATGGGTCAAAGTTATTGGTCCTAAAAACTGAGCCTAAACTGTAAAACTTTGCTATATTTAAAATCATATTTGGTATGTAATATAATTGTTTCAAAATCCCAATTTATCAACCAATTTTTCAATGTGAGCCTTATTATTTATATCACTTTTGTGGTAGATACATGTGGCAACTCTGAAGTTCACCATCAGTCAAGTGACAGCCAGTTTCTGTCAAAACCGGTAGCTGATAAAGGGTTTTGTTTTGTAAAAGCGCGGTTTAAAAAGTAATTTATTTCGAGGTATGTATTTGATTAAACAATGCTTTGCTTATTTTAAACTTTATCTGAGTTATTTACATGTTTGCGGCAATAGCCACAAACGGCTCACTCAAGACCCGACTAGAAGATATCGCCTTAGAGCCGCATATAGGTTATTTCTTAAAATGCTTGTATTTTGTTGTTTGGGCCTCACTTTAACAACGATTATGATTTCCCTGTGTCTATGCTCTTCCTGTATCTTCTTTGATATGAATTAGTAATCTCCAAGATTGTTATATTTCTTTCTAGGTTATATTTTTGTGGTTGCACGAAATCATCCTACTTACAATAGGAGTTGCATCTGAGCTCCTTGTTTTTACTACCCCTACACTCTATGATTTAGAAAATGTTTTCTACCAGATACAAACTGATACTTACAACAAAATAGTTGATTGAATTGAAATCTTTAAAGTACTTGAAATTTATTGACTTCCAAAAAGTTTTAAGACGCCTGAAAGTTGTATCTCTGATATGACTTGACCAGTTTTTGCAAATTTTTGTAAATATGTTGTCGGATTTATTAAGTGTGTGAGACCTAAGATATATACCGAGTTATCTTAAATTAAATAATAAATACTTGTTAAGGGACCGCACTTTTAAAATTCACTACCTCCGCTAGTTGAAGCTTTTAGAGCATAGTATTGATGTTATTTTTGTGATGTTTTTAGGTGTAAATATCTTTATAACACTCGCAGATTAAAATTGGACTTACGCTATACCCGGTAGGACTTTTAAGTATTTTCCTTACAAGCTGAGAGCCTTAATTTTTGCCAAAACATAGACGAACAAAAAAAAGCAAATGGGCTAGATAAGGCTTCAAACAGAAGCCAAATGGCTAAATTTGGCTGTGTAACGTTCATTTTGTTGAGCACTGTATTTCAGAAAGTAACATATGTGCCATTCAATTATTATTTTCGTGAATAGAAGTAATTCATGCAAACTTCTATTAAGTTATAGTTTGACCATCTTGTCTCTTAGTAGCATAGCAATTAAAAGAGTAAATGAACTTATTCAATAAATTTTTTAATTCAATTTAATAGTTTAAAAAAATGTTTTCAACATTCATTTTATTCAATAAGTGTCTTATTTGCAGAAAATGGAGATATCCGAAGAAAATTTGCAAACTCTAGCCCGTTACCTTCAAGAGACCTTAAACCCGGACGTTTCAATTCGAAGACCAGCTGAGAAATTCTTAGAAGGCGTTGAGGTGAATCAAAACTACCCCTTACTTTTGCTGAATCTGGTGCATAAACCCGAGGTGGACATGACTGTGAGAATAGCCGGATCAGTGGCGTTTAAAAACTACATCAAACGCAACTGGAGCGTCGAAGATGATCAACCAGATAGGATTCACGAATCAGATAGAGTAGCAATTAAAAATCTCATAGTGACTTTGATGTTGACCTCTCCCGAGTCCATACAGAAACAGTTAAGTGACGCTGTAAGTATTATCGGGAAAACTGATTTCCCAATTAAATGGCCCGAGCTGATCACCCAAATGGTGGAAAAGTTCGCTACAGGGGACTTTAATGTAATTAACGGGATCCTGAGAACAGGACATAGTTTATTTAAAAAATACCGCTACGAGTTCAAATCCAATGAACTATGGACTGAAATCAAATACGTTTTAGAGAAAATAGCTCAACCTTTAACAGATTTGTTCGTCGCCACAGTAAAACTCACGGAAACTCACGCTAATGATGTTAACGCACTTCGGACAATATACAGCTCATTGGTGCTGATATGCAAAGTGTATTACTCTTTAAATTTTCAAGACTTGCCTGAGTTCTTTGAAGATAACATGCAGGTGTGGATGCACAATTTCCATATTTTACTCACAGTAGATCAGAAGAGCTTACAGACAGGGAGCGACGAGGGACCGGGTGTAATTGAACAATTGAAGACTCAAATTTGCGACAACATTGCGCTCTACGCTCAGAAATATGATGAAGAGTTCCGTCAATATCTTCCCCAGTTTGTCACTGATGTATGGAGTTTATTAGTAGCGACCGGCTTAGAGCCTAAGTTTGATTTGCTCGTTTCCAACGCCTTACAATTCTTATCATCAGTAGCTGAAAGAAGCCACTATAGGAATTTATTCGAAGACAACCACGTGCTTAGTAGTATATGTGAGAAGGTCGTCATCCCAAATATGGAGTTCCGGGAATCTGATCAAGAGCTGTTTGAAGACAATCCTGAGGAATTTACCAGGCGGGATATTGAGGGCTCAGACGTGGACACCCGGAGAAGAGCCGCTTGTGACTTAGTTAATACCCTTAGTACACATTTCGAGCAAAAGATCATGGAAATTTTCGGGCAATATATGCAAGTAATGTTAGCAAAATATGCAGAAAACCCCAAGAGTAATTGGCGGAACAAAGACGCCGCCATGTACTTAGTGATCTCTTTAGTAAGCCGAGGGTCAACCCAGCGCCGTGGCGTTACCCAAACCAGTCAATTAGTGGACATATCTCAGTTTTGTCATCAACAAGTTATTCCGGAATTACAAGGAGCAGATATTAATGAACTACCAGTTTTAAGAGCAGATGCGATAAAGTATTTAATGACTTTCAGATCAGTCTTACCAAGGGAGCTTGTTACATCAGCCATACCCCAACTGATCAGGCATCTTAGTTCCGAGAGCGCAGTGGTTCACACCTATGCCGCGTGCTGTATTGAGAAAATTCTAATTCTCAAAGACGGTAATAACCAGGAAATGATCACGGGTAGCCAGATTCAACCTTTCGTTGCTGAATTAATTTCACAGCTGTTTGGCGTTTTGGAAAGGCCAGTGTCTGAGGAAAATGAATACGTTATGAAAGCCATCATGAGGAGTTTTTCCATTCTGCAAGAGTTGGTCATTCCGTTTCTCGGAGCTGCGTTGCCTAAGCTTACCCAAAAACTGCAGGCAGTGGCCAAAAATCCATCCAAGCCGCATTTCAATCATTACCTTTTCGAAACGTTGTCGCTCTCTATACGAATTGTGTGCAAAACCAACCAATCAGCTGTAAAGTCATTTGAAGATATTTTGTTCCCAACGTTTCAAGCAATTCTTCAGCAGGATATTCAAGAGTTTATTCCATACGTGTTTCAAATTATTTCGCTTTTCATGGAATATTCCCCTCCGGGAAATGTATCTGAAGCATATATGCAATTACTTCCCTGTTTGCTGTCTCCAGTGTTATGGGAGAGGCCTGCTAATATCAGTCCCCTTGTTAGATTGTTGAAAGCCTTCTTAACCCACGCCACTCCTCAAATCATAGCTCAAGATAAACTATCTGGCTATCTTGGAGTATTTCAGAAACTCATCGCTTCCAAGTCCAATGACCATGAAGGTTTTCATTTGATGCAAAGTTTACTTCAAAACGTCCCTAAAGAAGCGATAGGCCCATATTTGAAACAAATTTTCTTTTTGCTATTTCAACGACTGTCTTCAAGCAAAACCACTAAATTTGTTATCAACTTTATAGTTTTTATTTGTTTGTTTATCGTAAAATATAGTGCACGTGAACTAATCGCTCTAATCGATGGAATACAGCCACAAATGTTCGGCATGGTGTTGGAAAAACTATTAATTCCAGAACTACAGAAAGTTAAAGGACAAATAGAAAACAAAATTGTTTCTTGTGGCGTTAGCAAATTGCTGTGCGAAACACCTGAGACAATAGACGGGACTTATGGAAAATATTGGCCCCAACTCCTTCAAGCTCTACTGAAGTACTTCGAAATGCCTCCAGATGAGTCTACGTTGCCGGATGATCATTTTATCGAAGTGGATGATACTCCAACTTACCAGACATCAAACGCCCGATTGAATTTCGCTAACAATTCGAAAGAAGACCCGCTGCCTGGAGTGAACGATACAAGACAGTTTTTCGTTCAAAGTCTGGCCAATTTGAGCTCGTCGCAGGTTGGTAAATTGCCGACTTTAATAAGTAACACTTCGTCCGATTGTCAAATGGTTCTTCAAACGTATCTATCCAAGTTTGGCGTTCAGCTAAATTAGTTGGTTGCCTTTTGCGTTATGTAATTTATAAGCTTATTTTTATAAGAGTCTCAACTTCGTATGTATAAAAATTGAATCATTTCTGTATGTTTTTTTATTTTTATGATTGGTTATATTAAGTAGGATAGTTATATAGTGTTTTAATAAAGATGAGACAACTTTCAAGAGCTCGAACTTTTTTTCTTAAATTAATTAATTAAATTACACAGTTATCTTTAATTTCGTTTAAGTTATTTTTTTTTTGTAGAAAGTTAAGTTACAGCATGCTAGGTTTTAATTGAGCTCTGTTCTTTATATACTTGAGAGCCAATGATAATGGATGGGTAATTATTTGTTGAAAAACAGCAAAAGAATAAAAAAATTTCAATACCGAACCTACATTTAAAAGCACGTCCGAAACCTGTGAAGTTTCCTGAATACAAACGAAAAACGGATTATTTTCATTTATTAATGGGATTGTTAAGTAGTTAATTTCAAATATTCCACTCTACCAAGAAAGAAACAATGAATCTGCATGTAAGGGAAAAATTGACCAACTGGAAATAGCTAGAAATAATCTTCTTAATCGTACATTAACATGTTGGAAGGACCGAAGATGAGTTTTTCTAGGGTTTAAGGGTACGATTAAAAATTCTTCGAGTTAAACTAGCTTGATTGCTCAATCTTGTCCAAAAAAAGTGTTAAAATTCTGATTTTACCTAAAGGATTCCAACAGCCAGTCGGAGAAAGTTTCTAGACTGATTTTGTGGTTTGAAATTGTAATGCGGGTGGCTCGGGTGTGAAACTAGGTTTAAGTTTTAAATCTCTGAGGTGGAAGTCTAAATCAGAGTTTTTCAAGCGCAGTTTTTTCTCTGCGAATTGATCAAAAAAATTAAAACAGTGTTGAATATTTATTGGTGGAACAAAAAAGGCTGGATCTTCCCAGTTAACTCGCCACTGATTAACTGCAGATCTATTTCATTACGATTTTTACAAAATTTTATGCAAATTAAATGAATGGTTTGAAATCTAAAAAACACTAATTTTTGTCAAAGTTTTACAACTGTTATCTCTGTTATTAGAAACATCTGAGCGCAAAGTTTTCTAATGAGTACTTTATTTGCACCCAGCATGTGTATTACATATATATACAGAGTGATTCAAAACAAAAATTGTAAATTCAGCAAATCTTGATGAATTTACCGTTTATCCTTGTCTATCTTATTGTCAGTCTGTATAATTCCATGGTTACCGGAGTTTTAAATAATTACGAAGCCACAAGTATTTGTGCAATGTTAATTAGGCAGATTACCTTGAAAAACATTGCTGCCGTATTTATGATATTTTTTTGCAAATTTCTCAGTTTTTAATAACAATTAATTTATTTTATTATTTTTTCTGTACTCCTATAACAGCGCCAGACAACACCTCCAGAGGAATGACGCCAATTTTGAATCACCCTGTATTTTTTATATAATTTCTCAATTTGATACCACACCAATTAACTCGTTAAGTGTAGTTTACAAGTTAGCCGCCAGTGGACGCTTGGACGGCTGCACTTGCAAAGCCCTACAATTTGATTTACTTTTCTATTCTTTCAAGCCGACAGTTGACACAAATTATCCCCCCTTAGAATGGTAAATAAATGGGGCAAAGTTGCTATGCTCCCTGGACGCGGGGCGCCGCTAGATGGGGCCATCTGTTTTGGTCTTTTTACATCTGTCCGAGAGAAGGCTAACACTGTGGTACATAACAGGAAGAAAATTTTTTTGAAAATAATTAAAATCACAAAAAATGTGGTTTGTAACTGATTTCGTGAAAATGTATTTAATAGAATGTTTGATAAGTAATTTAATTTAATAATTTTTAATAGGCTCGCTTTTATTGAAAGGAAATATATACTTACTAGGTTGTTAACTGTAACGGTAAAGTAAGCTTGAAGCTTTCGGCCTGATAAAATTTTGTGAATGCAATTAGGAATAAAATATCAGATAAATGACTCATATTCTAACCGAGTTTCACACGCGTCACCGTCAGGGGCGCTAAACGTATATTCAAAATTAAACCTTTCAGTTTCAATTCTAAGGGGGATGTTCTGTGACAGTTGACATCCAAGGTTGACATTTGCCATAAAATTATAATTATTATTATTTGTGTTTTGGAAGTAGGTTTTTATTCGGAGAATAATTTCCGTGAAAATGGGTATTATGGACTGCTTCAGCAATGTTAACATGCCAGGTTGTCTGTGGTTTGAAGGGAACAGAAAGAATGCCTATGCTTCAATGGTGGCTGGACTGTTGGTAAGATATCTTTGTAGTATTTATATCATGTAACTGCGCCTTTGGTCGTGAAATTTTATATTAGTCATTTGTGTTATATTTTATTCCAGTTCTTTACTGGTTGGTGGATCATCATAGATTCAGAAACGGTTCATCCTGGCCAGATTCCAGCTGGATACTGGATGTGTGGGGTGGCTGGAACAGTGTCACTTATTATGGTCAATTCTGTATCTAATGCATTGGTAAGCAGGTTGTTTTTTCATTATATTGTACGGATTTAGAAAAGCAACTAAGTTTCGACTCAGAACATACAAACTGTGTGTTGCTGTTGACCAACAATTCTTTATAGTTCATCATTCAATCTTGCAGAGTGCATACAGCTATCGTAACTGGGAGTTACTTAAAACTATGGTATAACTTGTAACAAGTTTGCACCGATGTAAATTACATCATCAAATTTACATTTGGCTTTACAACCCTATATGAAAATCGCATTTTAACGACCAGCTTGTTTGTCGTTGCTTGAGCAAAAATTCGTTGTTAAATGCTCAACTTTGTGGCAATTTCTACTTTTAGTTTTTTTCTAGTCCAATGGTTATTTACGTATAGCTTCAATTTGGGATATTGAATGCTTAGTTCTGTAGTCTAAAAAGCTAAACAAATTATGCGTGGAAGTAAATAACCGCAATTATAAGAATAATTCTAAGTAAAGATAGAAAATACGTTAATGCAGGCGATAAAATATTGCAGAGGAATTAGCATTTGGCAACTTCAGATGGGAATTCAATATGTTTTGCCGTGCCTTCGGAAGTAATCGTGTACTACTATAAATTCTCAAAAATTTATGAAAATAAAAAGCTTACTCTGGGTCTGGGACCAAGAACATGGTTAAGGAAATATTAAAGACACATTTTCTATTTTATTTATATTTCTATTAAGGTCTCATTCTTTTTACACGGTAAATTGCTTTAATTTGGATCATCTCATGGATTTTTCTGCGATCATTTTTTAAATTGTTTTAAGATTTATAGTACATTAACCAAAACTTGATTTAATCAAATATTTCTGACGCGGTTTGTTCGTGTCTGTTTTTTCATTGGTTTGGTTTGTCCTCTGTCTAATTTACCACAATTAAAATAATTCAGTCTGTAAACTCAATTTGATTTGTATATTGCATGTGTTTATTCCTTTTTTTTATTATAGTTAAGTTAGTATAATTGTTAAACTTTTTCCCAAAGTCAACCTTTTTGCGTCCCTTTATGTAATGAGATATATTCTAATTGTATGTATGGTATTAAATGCAATGAGTTTAATCTGTACTTTCATTATCTAATGTTGATGTTATTTACGTTTTTTGTGAACGTATTATGGAAACATGTGAAATTCACGTTCCGTGCATCAACTCGAAAATTGTAACTGCAATTTTGGGATTTTCTTTATAACATGTCGCAAACTTTCTTACTTGTAATATTCCAAGTAGGTTTAGATCTTAATGTTAAAAACCTCACAAATTATACCGACTTTTCTTGTGCGTTTCAGATGAGAGGCGACTCGTATGACGGAGGCTGTATGGGCACGCGTGGAGCAAGAGTTTGGATATTTTTAGGATTTGTCATGGGTTTTGCAGCGGTAATTGCTTCTTGCAGTATTATGTTGACAGTTTACACTAACAGAGGTAAGAATATTGTGTGCAATATGTCTCCACGTGTTTGAGATATGTGCCAATCAAACTGGTAACTTATTGATACCATTTTTAGACTTGAAATCACCAGGCGTTGCTCTGTTTCTTCAAAACACACTGATCTGCATCGCATCGATTTTATTCAAATTCGGACGTTCTGAAGATGTATACTAAAGAGCGTTATAAACTGATGAATTAAATAAGATCAAAGTGTTTTGTGAGAATCATCTATTTAACTAAAGTTTTTTTAATTTATGATAGTTGTAAATATATTTTTGCTGATTAGCGCTATGATTTTTGGGCAATGTATGTTTGTATAACGGCAATTGCTGAAAGTATGCTTATACTTTGAACTACTTACTTCAACGAATTACCTTTTTAAATTCGAAATTAAAGAAAACTTTTCATTTAAACAAAATTTAATCAACAAATTTTGGGGTTGCTTAACAATTAAAACAAATATTAACAATGTATAGACATAGATTAGTTTATAAATAAATATATACAAAAACAACATAATTCATATGCTAATTTCTCAGAAAATAGGTCAGTAAAATTAATTTTGATACCGTTAGTTGCATATTTAGGTCAATTCAATGCTCAGAGAATAAATCAAGTGATTGAAGACTTAATGATATGTGTTATCGGTCACAAAGTTGTACGTGGTGAAGTCTCTGAATGATTAGCATACATAACTTGCTATTTTTATGGGTATGGCGGACTTGCGAGGGACGTTCAATATTTACAATTAATTAATATAAACAAAAATATACAACTTTTTAAAAGTCATAATGTTATGCAATCTATTCAGAAACAAGTGCACTAAAGAGAAAAGCCAACTGACTCGGCTAAACAATAACAAATTGCACTTTTCATAAATTCCATTTATACGCATACATAAATTGCACCCGTTGAACTGATAGATCACATCAATAGTTACAAGTTCTGGTAAAAAACTACTCTAACTGTTACTCTGGAAGAATTGTTGATTCTATTGAAAATTGAACTTATATCAAATAACACGCGCCACTGAAGGAAGATCATCAAGAAACAAATCGGATTAATTGTGATATCGGACTTGGTTTCAGATTAGACATGCTTACGTTCATATATTACATGGATCTATCTATTTGACACGCCTCTAAATTGAAAAATAAATTTAATTCAAATCAAAATTTACGCTCCATATATGTATATATAATTTCAGTAATAAAATAAAAAATGCAGTGCACCTATGAGACCATAATACTAAACATAACTATAGATATCCCTAATCAAACTTAACAAAACTATACAAACTAAACATATCTGCAGTATACGTATTTACGATACTGGTCCTCAAAAAATAAAACGTACTTATGGTGAATACTTGGTATTATTTTTTATATCAAAGATGTATCACATTATCACAATAAAACGTTTGACACAAGAGAATTTATAATTGATAAAGTAAAACGGTCTTTCTTTTCTACTACAGTTCGATGACGTTACAACTAAATTAAGCTAAACTAAATCGAAATTCTTTAAGTTAACTAAAAACATATGTTTTTTTAACAGTAATGAAAGGTACAATCTGGCACTAAATTTAGTACTACTAAAATTGGCACTAACAGTTAAATCAGATTATGTAGTGTTTGAAACTCTGATACTAATAAATAGATTTTATAAAATAAGCAATGATCATTGCTAAACCACATAAAATTCATGTAATGCACACCAGAGCGTCAAATGAAAATTGCATACTTATTTAAAAATCAGGTGTTTAGTTTTCGTAAAATCACTCATCAAACAACGATTTTTGTTTTTAATTGCACATTTTTTGATCCAATTTTTATTTATACAGGGTAACCCAAAAAAGTTATGCCTGTTTTTTTAAATAGTAACGCCGTTTTTTATATTTTTTATACAGGTCTGGGCGATTTTGCGAAAAGTAGACACCTTATTTTTAAATAATTACATGCAATAGATTTGTCGCTCACTCTACATTGAATAAATTTCATCTAAAGAATAAGTTCTGTTGTTCAGTCTTAATGCATAAAAATAGCAGTTATCATTTATAAATATTTAAGTTAACTATTTAGGTCTAAGTGTGATCCTGCCTCCACCTCACTGATTACCGTCTGCAATTTACCAGGGTCATTGATAAACACTTTCTTGGCTAAAGTCTGCAAGAAAACAACAGGCTGGTGAGAATGTTTGCAAGTTATATAACAGTAGTTACGTGCAATGAGAGTTAACCATAATACATTTGAATCGATGTTTTATGATTTATTAAATACTTTATGTAATATGCATTTATACAATCTGCGTTTAAAAATTAGTAACAAGGTGAACGACGCAATAAATATACACTTATTCAAATACGATAAGATATTGAAAGCTGCACATACTGTACTGACAAGTAAAACAATTTCTTTAAAGTTTGCTAATCTGATTCGTATGAAGTGTTCACAATGTTCAACTTTTCTTCGATTTATAGAATTCTCAATGGAGAAAATTGTTATTGTTTAATCCTGAATATCAAAGCCATTATAAAACTAGTTTTATTTAATATTTTTTAACTTTAAACAAGTTAAACACATTCTTTAAGTTGGACAGAATCGTGGACTTACTTTGCGAAAAGCTGATGTAACTTTTTCATTTTTAAGATTTTTCAAAAATGTTTTCAAACGTATGTTATACAGTTAAAATAAGTCTTATTCATTTAATTTGGTTCAAATTGAGATAGTTGATACTGAAAGAATTTACTTTAAAAACTGGTAACACAAGAAACTCCCTTGGACTCATCGAACAGTTTGAATCCGTGTAAATCGTCAAGTCGTAAAAAAATCGATGGTTTTTAGTCCTTTCATAATTAAAAAACCATACGCATAACAATAAAAAAATATATTCTTTTCATAATTCTTAACACTCAATATCAAACAACAGTAGGCAGCTATGCCACTCTTGATTTAATTATTACGAATCAGAATACAGAAGGAATAAACTTCAAATCAAACAAATTTAAGGGCTGCGAATATGGAAAACAATGCAGAAGACACCAATAAAATGAATATATGAACGTAATTACCTTTAAACTCTCTAAACATTGGTCCCCGTCACTAGTGTTGATTTCGGTAAGAAGACTGTTGGAACGTTCAAGTTCGGCATACAAACCAAAAGGAATTTTGGCCAGACATTCAAGTTTCATGATGTGCATTTTGGATCGCAAATGCTTGGCTAAATGTCCGTGAATACGAAAAGCTATACTGCAATCCGAACACTTGAAAGGCCTTGGTTCTGATGAGGACTGCGCGGGGGAAGAAGACAACTGAAAAAGAATAATTTTTAGAACTGTGTAACGCAAAATTGGCGTAAATCTTTTTAGAGCATTACTGGGTCTTAATTGAGTCTTATGGTAGAAACGGTTGAGTTTATTTTCTGAAGTAGCGCTTTCAACTTTGCGATTAAGCTATATTTTGAAGCAGTGAGTGGTTATTTGGTGTGGGTAAAAAAAACTATTAGTGTAGTTAAGTTTTACAAATAAAACCTTGTAAAACTGTTTAAATTTACGCACATTTCCACACGAAAAAATGACGATTTGTCCATATTTTTGATGAAAAATTACTATGCAAATAATTACTGGCGTTAGAGTGCATTTGTGTAAAACTTGCCCCAGACAAAGAGACCTTTTAAACTACGAATTCCGTATCAGGTGAAAGTTTGAAGACGAGCTAGAACATCTAGAAGGCAATTAAATCACACCAAGGCTGGATCCTACGCGAACTGTGCAGTTTTAGGCCGGGGTGGAAACTTTGCCTTCACTTTAAGAGCTTTTTCTGTTCATTTCTGGTACCAAAGCTGCACTACGAGAACTTTAGCAATTGAAATCCGTATCGAAACCGTTCACATCCTTCAGAGAGCAAACCCTTAAATTGGTTAGTCGGGACAGATAAAATGCTAGACTAATCATGAACAAGAAGGAATAAAAACACTAAATCCATCAAGATATGCAAAACTGAGAAAGAATCAACTGCAAGCTGAAGAGAACTAACTGTCCGATAACGATTTTCTTAATAACATAAATCGTTAAATCGGAGGCCATTCCCCACGTTTTTTGGTTTATGAAAAATTCATAAAAAAGTAGCTTGCAGATGAGGGCAAATAAAGTAACGCAATGTACGAATTTGCTTTTGGCGAGGAAACATTTTTCTGTGCTTCCTTTATGTACTATCGGTATTGAAACTCCTCCAGAGGAATGATGCCAATTTTGAATCACCTTTTATATTGAGGTGACATTCCAACACGGTTTTAGTAAACAATTACAGATAAATGCATAAAACGTTAACTTTGTGAAAATTATTTGTCTCCCATTTGGTGTGATTCTGATTCGTTTAAAAAGATCTACACTAAACTGTCAGAAATAATATTTTCATTAATCATCAATCGTCCAGTAGCAAGCTGTTGATTGGAACATTTTTAATAAATTTAGCCAACCAACGCTTTACTTACAGGCTCGAGATCGTAAACAGATTCATTAAATGAGTACATCCATATGATTACCGAATAAGTCGAAAGTAATACAGTTTAGCTGACTTACCTTACTATAATGACTAGCACTTCTTTCGTGTTTTTGTAGATGCCCTTTAGTTCGAAAGCTAACTGAGCAGGTATCACAGCGAAATGGCCTTTCCAAGTAGTGGATATTCATGTGAAGTCTATAAAACCATTACATTCAATGATAGGAAATTATTATCAACAGAGCTCGCTTGCTTTACCTTAGCTGAAACGGTTTGATAAAGCTCTTCGAACAAATCGTGCAGCTCTTGTTCCCCTCCGAATTGGAGATTAAATCATTCATAACATCCTTGTTGGGAATAAAGCTGTTGCTCGAATCCCTCCTGCAGTCCATATTCTCATTTTGGGTAGCCAATTTCAAGTATTGAGAAGCCACATTCTTGGCTAGAATGTTTTTATCTAGCTTTTCCTGTTTAGTAGCAACATCGGCCAGAGTTTCCATCGCGCTATTATCATACTCCATATGTCGCGTAGTGTCGCTACTACTGTTACTATGCATCTCTACGTCTTGACTGTAGCTTGTGTCTGTATTCAGTAAACCAACTGAACCGGATGGTGGATTAAGCACTTTCCGCGTCGAGTCTGCGTTTCGATAATTCAGTTCCTCAACTGTTCGGTGCTTTTCATCTGGAGACTGACTGTAGTAAAGCATTCTCGTATCCGGACTGTAATCGTCCGTAGGTGATTGGTCGTAGGTGAGTTGACGATCAACAATTAGTCTAAAATGTATAATTCATTAGGAATCATCTTTTCATACCATCAGAAGATAGTTGAGATACTGATAGTGATTTAAAAAAAAATGTCGCAGTATAAGAAACCGCAAGGCGCAAAACTTGCATAGACAGTATCAGAAACGGAGTTTATCATGAATGCATGCTACCACAAAGCAATAGAGTAAGAAACAAAATTAAAATTATGTATAATCTAACCTGGAAATACTAGACGACTCCCTTTTCTCACTGGAAGCAACTGATAAATCCATCACCTCGTCGTTCTTATGCATCTTAGCTTTATAGGTAGTTTCGATCACTGTATTTTTCCGTTTCCGTTCTTGAAGCAAATCCTGTATTTCTACATCATTCACTTTCAATGTAGGTACCGGACTTGGCAAGTAGCTAGAACTGCTACTTTTTTCCACTTTCTCATTGTTTGATTCCAGAGCAGTTTTTGCGTATTTTTGAATCACGTCAAATTGCCCTATGCTTTTTGGTGGAAATTCTGCCCTTTCCTTTGCAGGCGCTGGTTTTGCTTCCGTTACGGGGCTCGGCAAAGTCAAACAGCTTGTGTATGGATAAGTTAACGGTCTAGCAGTATCTGTTTTCCCTAGGTAACTGGCTAGTTTTTTGTCTTCTTTAGTAACGCCCTCGTTCGGTGAAATGTTATCAGTAATTTGCTTATTAGGCAAATTGTACTTTAGATTGTCCAGGATTTTGTTTTTCGCATAATTTGTCTTGGATACATAGGCGACTTCCTCAGTGGTCATAAATTGGTCGGCGGAAGACGCTGGACTGGCAGTTCGAATGATTCCTGAAGGACTCATTATTTCAGTCGAGGAAGCCCCAACTGCTGTTTTTTGAGACAAAGACAGTAATCCATAGGCCGCTTCATGCTCCTGTTGCCTGGTCATTGATTCATCTTAAGAAGAAAACTATGTAAGAGAACTGTTGAAATAGTGAGCGAAATGACTCACCACTGCTGTCCATTCCACTATCATCGGTATCTGATTCTGAACTCTGTGACATGCTGAGTCTGGTGGACGATCCAGATCCGCTGCTTGTGGCCGAATAGTTTTTGGTGTGCGCTTTGCTTTTCAAGTGTTTGGTTAAATTTCCTTTCGTTTTAAAGCTACATAAAGACGTTCTGAATTTAAATTCCAAAAGGTTACTATTTTAATTTAAAGTATATTACCTGAAATTGCAGTGACTGCATGAATACGGACGATCATTTGAATGGGTTCTTATATGCTTTTTAAGCATTGAGGGTTTCTTGCATCGGATCCCGCATTGATCACATACGAAACGTCCTCGGCCTGAAGAAGACAAAACTTGCCTTAAACTACATAAAATATCGGGACTAATGATAAAAAACCAATTAAACTAAGTTGATTTTTATCGTTAACTCTCACCAATTCGCGGAAATTTTTCACTATTTGCTGCTCTAATTTACTTTGGTAATTGTTAGCAAAGTAAAAGTTATGAAATAAACATAGCAAAAAGTTGCAATTTATACGATAACAAAGCCGTTTAGACGGCCTTGCAAAGATCGATTTTACAGTGCAGTTAAAAGGTGTTCAAATTGGTTTTGCTTAACGTAAGGTAAGTAGAATTTTTAGATAGTCAGGATTATGGTAAGTTAATGGCAACAAATATTTTTAAGTCAACAAGAATTTCCCACTTACCTCTTCCTCGAACATATGGCGACTCCTCATTGCATTCATACCCGCCAATCATGCTAGTTCTTAGACTTTCGTCATCTTTGTCGTTCTTGGATGACACTTCAGTTGCGACAAACTGAAATTTCATAAAACCACATATTTAAAGGCAGCCTGCATTTCGAGTTTTACTCGAGCAATGAACATTTTTTCGAAAAGCTTCTCGTTCAAGTCAGAACTTTAGTCCAGTATTTACAGAAACTTGGCTGAATCGGTGTTAAAAACAAAGAAGGAATCGAATATGATGATTGAAAAATCAAAACTAACATAATTGCTTAAAACTTAATGAAAGTCATGAAGAGATTATTCTAAAATATTCTAAGACATTCTAAAATATTGCTAAAGTGCTTCTACTTCTGTTAATCAATCGTCGTTTTTGATTGTCCTCGCGTAGAATTCAATTTATTAAAGTTTTCCTAGTTTTCGTTAAATTCTTCGATGCCAAAAAAAACGTTAAAACGTTGGATTTTTCCCATTATAGGAGTGATATTGTGACCTAGCTACAGCATTGTTCATTAAATTTGTAATTTTTCGGTGGCAATACTAGGTACTTTTTCTAATTTTTTGCCGTCCAAGTAGATAAGTAATTAAACATCTGTGTATATCACTACCATCATAGAACAATCCATTCCAGTTCTCTATTGAAAGCTTCTTGAAGGACAGCGTATTTTTCTGGTCTTTTCATATATTGATTCCGAAATTTGTAACTTGGACATTTTCAAGTTCTTCAAATACCATGAAAAAATTATTGTTTCCAAATTTCTGATACGTTTTTAGTAACTGAGTTCATTTATACAATTGTGTTTTCAGAAAATCTCAATATTACTGAACGAGAACTGAATTACGATTAAATACATTTAATTCAATAATTAAGTTTGTATACTCAGGGCGTAGTCATATAAAAACAAGTTTTTCTGCATACAAAGTTCTGCAGTTGCTAAAACTCAAAAGATAGCTATCAGATATTCACTTTTTGCAGTTGGTTACGAAGTTTCTTTCAGAAGAAAAGGTTCGGAATGTTTTCAACCGTTTCAGGGTTATTGGCAGTTTTAACTTCGAAGGCTGTGGAAAATTGGACATTTTTGCTCATATCTCCTTAGATTCGGGAAATTTTGTCATGCAACATCATTATGGAAAGATTCGTGTTGAAATGGGCTCTAGAAAAGGTTCTGATGAATGACGGGTTTTTTTCAACCGTTTCGGAGTTATGGGCGGTTTTAACTTCGAGGACTCTGGAAAATTTCACATTTTTGCTCGTATCTCTTTAGAAGTTATAAATTTCTGTTGGAACATCAGAGCGGAAAGATTGGTGTTGAAATGGGCTAACGAAAATTGGCGTAAGAATAGTTGAGCAAAATTGAAAAGTACATTCAAACATGCAATTTTATTGATCTATCGTGAAATTCATTTTTGCAAATAATTTTATTAGTTCAGTTTCGACAATGAACGAATGTCTGGTTTTTTATATATTAAACTTGCTTTTCCTATTTTCGCACCAGCACGCACTTTTCAATTCTGATCAACTTTTTATGATGGGTGTTCGATGTTATCAAAGAAATGTACGTTTGACGCTGCGCTGAGAAAATCAGGAATATCTATGGCTGGCTGTCTTTTGGGTTTTAGAACATTCAGGTTTTTATGAACAATATCTGTTTCTCATAAAACTCTTCTTAAAATTACATTGCTACTCGTACAGGGTGGCCCGCTTCACTCGAGGCTTTACCTCACAAGAAGACGAACACAAGTTAGTTAGTACAAAAATTGGATGAGAAATACTTTGCAACAAAATTTTTCGGCCATCCTGCATAAATTTATATTGAAATTAAATGTAGTAATGGGGTCCTTTCATTAAGGTCATAAAATATGCAACGTGAATAACTACGGATGCGGTACTACAATTTTTTTAAATTTGCCCACATTTTTCCACATTGTATCAAAAAAGGTTAAATTTTCTATATTTTTTAGTGTATATTATATATTCTAGTGTAACATTTTATTATTGCACAAAAAATATAATTGAAAAATGTGGCCCGCTTAAAATTATTAGTTACTTAAAGTTAGAATGGAAATACGTATTCGTTTCCTCGTGAAATCAAGTCTCGAAAAAAGTGGGCCATTCTGTATGTATATTGTTTATGCTATTTAATCTCTTCATAGGTTTATTTATTTTGTGGATTCATTGTCGTTGTTTATAACAACGGAGCCCTCTGTGACACGCTCAGGAAAATACGTTAAATACGTTAAACGCTTTTCATAAATTACGTTAAACGCTGAACACTTGAAGATGCGATTATGAATAAGTACTTTTGTTGAATAATCACATATTAAAGAGAAGTCAGAAAATAATGAACTACCACTTTAGTATGTAAGCCACTACCATCTTTTCTGGAAAACATTTTTTAATATTAAAGAGATATTAATCAAAATCATTCATTTGGTATCTTAACATTTCATTTTCTTCGACTGTAAGTCCTGTTTCAGTGCATTTTAGAGCAGCCAGTTTGAGATTGAAAAACCTTTTCCAAAAGGGAACTTTTCCTAACCGTTCAGTATTGTCAGTTAGAACCTACTAATATGAATGTTTCTTGCGCTAATGCCATTGAATAATCCTGCTAGTTGAATCAGAATCATTCTTTAGATCCATAACTGTTCAACCAAAGCACAAAAACACCCGAAAAGTTTGCGTTCGTGCCAAGTTTGTTGGCATACCACAAATCTTCACCAAAAATTTAACTCACCTTATAACTAGAATGGATGATCAAATTGGCGTCAGTCTTCCCTGCTGTAGTAAATCGTTGGTTCCTCTGCCTTGAGTCATATGAACTGACGTACATTTTGTCCACCTTCGTGTCCTGTTGTCTCCATTCCGAATACATGCTGAGCTTTTTAAAATGAGGCACATAAAACGGCTGCGTCTTGTTCAAGGTGCAGTATACCGGTTTAGTGGAACTTTTCAATCCTAAATAGCTGAAGTAGTTTCCATTGAACAACTGATGAGCGTATTTCTTTGCTACACGGGGCGTGTCTGGACTGATGAGGATTTGGTTGAAGATGGTCGGCGTGAGACCGTGATGTTGCTTCAAAGATGCTGTTGTGGGCTTGAGCGGCAAGCTGTTTGGCCGAATAAATTTCTTGGGCTCGCTGGATATTTCCATGGATGGTGGCTTTAGTTCGTGCACTTTTTCCGGAGATCTTTGCCGTTCGCTGAAAACTTTTAGTGTGGATAGTGATGTTGATTCCGCAACTTTCGAGGAGGAGACAATCGATTTGGAATCCATATATTCCTGCCGCTGTGGATGTGCTTTTTCAATGATGGGTGTGATGGCTTTTTGAACGATGATTGGACTAGACCGAGAAGGCTGATTGGTTGCAACTGCAAACGGAGGTTGCATGGGTGACAGCGCTTCCCTAGGCGACTTACTCACAGCCACTATGTTGCTACCATACATAATTTCCAAGGGTTCTTCAGCTGCTACAGGCCCGGGCATGCCAGGTACATACCGGACGACTTTTCCATTTACCAGTAAATTCATTGGGTTATAAATGTTGCTAGCAGAAGTCTGATTATTTTTCTGTATCACCCCAGATCTTTTCACCGGCTGGCACGGGCCTCTGGCCTCCTTATCAGAGTCCACTGATATGTTCGAAGAAGGGTTATCCTCCAAGTCATGCTTCTGTTTAGATGCAGGCAAATGATGTGTCAGGGCGATGTTCTGAGGAAGAATTCCGGAAATGTGAAGATGTGGGTGTTTCAAATTCGGAGTGAGCAGCTTGAGAGCGTTCTTGCTGAAATCCGTGATGTTGGGATAACTTTTTGGTTCACTTGTTGAAACCGCTAGTGAGGACCGTGCAGATGATTGGTTGACCTCGCTATGGTAACCATCATTTTCAGTATCAAAAGCAGATTGTAGCTTCCCCACGCCCATCCCATCAACATTGGAAGAAGCAGATGCATTATCGTATACCCGAATCATATCCCACGATTTCAGCTTCTCGTTTGGCGACTTATTTGTGAGAATTGTACCGCCCGATTGCAGACAAGATTTCACAACTCTGCTCTCAATAACTTTCGCATCCAACTCGGAATAACTGGCTTTCGATGATCGCCTGGAGTCTATACTGTCAAATATATAGCTCTTGATCTCCCCCGAACTATCGTGAATTTTCACTTCTCCTCCAAACAACTTGATGTAAGGCTTTCGCTCCTCTTGCAAATGTACTGGGGAAAGCACTAATTTTGGCGATGGCTCATTAGTGACGGACACCGGCAAGTTTACGGCATCGAAGGAAAAAGACTTGCTCTTATCACTTTCAACTAGACGAGTTTTTCCCAGAAACGGGCCAGGAGAATTCAAAGGAAAAACGCTGTTTTGAAACTGTGGAATGTTGTCAAAAGCGTTTTTGTTTTTCGTTAATATCGAAGCCACGTTCACGGAACTACTCCGCGTGTATTTGGCTTCGGATGGTTTGCCTTTGCAGCTCCTCATCTTATGCAGCTCCAGCTCGGTCACCGTTTGGAAGATCATTTTGCAATACGGACAATGCATGTCGGAATAGAGATGTTTCTGTAAAAGCTCTTTTATCAAACTTTTCTGCATCACTGGTTCAGCTATTTCGCTCATGCTTCGCTTCCGATTTTTATTAGTCAAATTTAACGGCTCATCTGGTTTTGATTCCATGCTGTATGTGGGGCTTCTGGAAATATACTCATTGTTGTTACCAGTGTCAATCAAAGCTTCCCCAAATCGCCTCTTCAATAGGTTTGGATCGCTAGAATTTACTATTGAGTTGTTTTTGTTGATAATCTCGTTAATGTGATGGGATAAGTCGGTCCCTCTAAAAGCCTTATCATCCTCCTCAACCGGTTGCACTGTATGGAATCGGGGCTTGTATGGCTTCTGGCACCTTTCCGAATACGCTTCTTCGTTCGTGGAATTGTTTTGAGTTTGTGTAGCATTGTCGGTATAGTTTTGCTTTCCATCCAATTCGCCTGAGTTTTCTTGAGCTTTTACCCCCATTACGCGATTAGCGTGCGTTCGGGATCTGCAATGTTTATATAAGTTCGACCGCGTTTTAAAGCTGAATCCACAACTCGTGCAAGGATAAGGTCGTTCATTCGTATGGGCCCTAATGTGTTTCTGTAAGACACTAGGTTTGGAGCATACCAAGTTGCAATAGGGACAGACGTACTTTCCATTTGGTGTTTTCTCCGGCATCGTCGCACTTTCTTCACTTTTAAATTCATCCTTAGACAGACCGTCTTCCTGAGGCGGAGGTGGAGTAATTCTGTTATCCTGATTTTGACTATAATACGAATAGTCGGTTGCACTAGAAGGCAAATTACTACTAATTTTGGTCGTTTCGCTGAGTCTAAATGGCGTATCAAAACTAAACGATCTACAACGAATCTCTTCATGTTCATTTGATATGCACGGTTTGGAGTTCCCACTTTCATTTGATATGGAAGACTTAGACAGTTCAGGAGCGCTTGCTACGGGCATACGACTATTGTGATTTTGACTGTTTGTACTTTCATTTGGCACAGTTGATCTATTATTGTCTTTGACTGGACTGGATCGATGGGCTGCCGTTTTTTCCTCACTCTGCTCCAAGCCTCGCAAAGAGTTCTTATTCTCTTTGTCATTTTGCTGATACGCATTCGTATCAATGCTCAATTGTTTCTTGAACTTCTTATGCAGGTAGTTATCGATGCTCTTGTCCATCACGACGTGTGACCTGCAAACAAATACAACACTGTAAATTTAAACCACCAACAATTGTACACAATATGAAACATGTTATTAGTTACAATTTTTTTTCGGTCGAGTCGCCATAAACATGAATCATTAAAAGCTTGAAACCGTGATAAGTGCAGAGATAAGGAACAATGTAGATAGGAGGCATATAAATACATTTATCAGGGTATTATATTGCATATTTACATCATGAATGTGAGGCATTTTTCGAAAATTCAAGCAACTCTACTTGAGTACTGTATCAAATGACGATGTTCGTCATTACAACATTTAAAAAATTGTTTCTGGCCTAAAGGATACAGGGTGATTCAAATTTGGCGTCAGTTCTACGTAGCTATTGACAAAAACTCCAAATAAAGCCTTGCCCTGCAAACACTTAATACGCTCTTAATCGTTTCGTATAAGTACTGCGTTAAGTATGACTCAGTTTCAAACATTTTCACTTCTTTATACAACTTCGCTTTTACTTTTTTAGAATAATCAATTTGCCTCTGATAAACAATGAATATTGGACTTATTTAGTCTACATATGAAAGGTAAATTTTATGAATGTTCGACATTGCTATAATACAAATACGCTGTAATTTTTCTAAAAAAATATATAGAACCGTGTTTTTTCCAAATACGCAATTACAGTAACTGTAAGCATTACTTAATTTGTACTGTAAAATATTGTTCATCAGCAATTGGCTTTTTTGTTAAGTTGTTCTTCGATTTATTTCAAGGGCCATTTATTAACAATATTTTTAGTTTCTCAAATTTTCAGAATTTTCCACTTTTAGCAAAGTTACTGTTTCTTCTAATCGCTCAGTTTTCTACTGTTTCACATAAAAATACTGACAATTTAAGGATATTTTCCGCGAAAAATTTTTCCTTCGCCTCACTTCGCAGCACTCGCCTCCTTCATCGTTTCATAAAAAGTATTGAAATCCTTTTCCAGCTTCAAATGTAAGACAAAAATCAACTAATTTTTTTATGAAAAAGCAGAATACAAAAAATAAAAGACACAAAATATAACAGAGTTTTAAAAACTCATCACCCCCATCCCTCTGAAGACTGTAGAGTTGGTTTAAAAACTGTGGATTTTTAGTTTTGATCGATTTTTTTCCTTGACTTTATACTAAAAAACGCTCTATTTTATAGAGTTTCACTTAAAAATACTGACAATCTGGAGGTATTTTAAGCGAAAAATTACAAGATAAATTTATAGTTGAAGGAATTTTACAAAAACCTTTTTCAGCGTCGAATTCGGGACAAACAGTTCTGGAAAATCGATCACGAAACTAAAAGTTTTCAATCTAAAGCGCAAAAAATCCATTATTTTCTGGCGCTTTTCTGCGTTTCCGACAACCATGGGGTCTTTTCAGCCAAAAACGACGCAATTAAGTTTGTTAGAAAATTGGCCTCATGCATCGCGTTGCAGAACATTTTAGAAAGCCCTTTTGAGCTTCGAATTTCTCACAAAAACCAAATAATTTTATGTACTTTTTTTCAAAAGTAATTAAGATTATCTTGAAGAAAACGACCAGAGAGCAAAAGTTTACAAAAAATTATTTGGAAAATTCGCTCTTCGCTCTGAAGAATTTTAAAATTTATAAATTCTCCATTTCAAGTGTATAAATTATACGGATTTTTTTTGCTTCAATGATGGATGGTTCTAAACAAGGAGTTAAACTGATCAAATCCGTAAGAGTTTCTAGTTAAACGGATTGTACGTAAACTGTACATTAACTTACAAAGAGAAATCATATCCCTCACATTCCTCTTTCGATCTCACTGACAATTTTATCGATATTTTACAACATGGTAGACTGGTACACTGTATATTCACAAGAAAAAATGTCCAGCAATATTTGTATGTTTTAACATACAAGAACTTGAGTTAACTTCAAAAAAAGCAACGTATATTCAATAGCAATCCAGGCTATTTTCAGGTAGAACAGAAACATAATCGAGTTATTGATACTGATTATAATATTATGAATGTTGGACATTGTACTTTTTATCTGGAAATGTTGGATAAAACATAATTGAACGAAACTGGACAAGTTACAATTATTAGAAATCTAATTCTTAAAAATGTGTTTATTGTCGAAATAGCAAAGTTGGCAATTCAGAGAAAATGAATCATCAAGCAGTGAATTTTTACAGTTTTTATGAACTGCAATTGTAGTATTGTTTAAGAAAGAAATCACCAATAAATGATCAAAATCCATCCTTTTGCTGATGAAAATTCGGCAAATTGCATCTTTACTGTTTTATCTAATAAGCATTTTTCTAATAAATTTACAATGTGCACTAATTAATTTTTCTTACTACAGTCCAACTAGCATCCAGTTTTAATATTTTTCTTTTGAGAATTTTCTTGCTTTTACATGACACTGGAGGAGGAAAAAACTATTCTCTAGACTATTATTCATTATGCCGAAGTCCTTTAACGTATTCATTAATTATTCTTTGATTATTTATAAGTAGTTGTCGTAATAAACTTTGCAAAGAAAATTTGGGTTTCTATCGAAAAATGATCGATTAAATGCGCCAGAAGTTTTTCAAGTTCCACGAAAGTGAATAGCAAATACGTAGAATACTTTCTGATAAATCAAGGGAATCGTTAAACGGTTTAAAAATCGATAGGAATTTTCGTATTTGACAAACAACTTTAGAACGAGATATGTTATCAATTGGATGTTGCTAATTCCAGGTAATTTATTACGATTCTTTGATACCTACGTGTAATCTGACTTGTGCGTGAACTCAAGCAACATCAAACAGAATTTCTAAATTTAGTAGAGAAAACTATTTATGTCAAATGAAGAAACAACAGCTTAAACAATAACTGAGGGTTGCTAGTAACCTTCTTGATTATTCAAGATCAACAACTTGCAAGAAATGCGATGCCTACCTTGAATGAGTTCGTGTCTATACATATGAGATTTAACGGATTTTCGCTAGTCATTTCCTTATCAGGCCGCAAATAATGATGATATTTTTGCACCGACATACGCAATTGTTTTAGCCTTGCAATTTGTTCGTTTTTTATTCTCTATTTTCATACGTATCGATTTTTTTGCTCAACATATATGATTGGATTGATGTTGATATCTACTAATTTCCTTATCTATCCGAAGATAAACAAGACAATGTTTGCACCTAAACATGTGATTATTTGCTACTCACCGAAATTATTAGCTTATGGTTACTGAATTTTTTTTGGGGAAAACCTGTTTTTCCTGTGAATTGTATTCCCTATTTAAAAAGTATAAGACACATTTTCAGCAAGTGTTAGCCTATATCTAACTTTATATGCATATAAAGTCAAGTAGCCAAAAAGTTATTGTTCTATGCTTTTAAATGAAAACGATAACATTAATATTACATACACACTTAACAAATTACAAAAAAACTGTTAAATTATACTATTATAGTATAATTATATTCTATATATCTGTTTCTTGACATTTGATTGGTTGGTCTTGGTGGAAGTATTAACATTTTCTCCACAATACAGAGTGTTAGAATTTAATTTGGTTAAACAATTTTATATATCTTTAAAATTTAATTTTATTTAAAATCGCATACTCTCGAGTTCTCAAATTGATACAGTTCAGAAGAAGACGAATTCTTGCCGTGTTACATCAAACATGTGCACGGTTTTCCTTCTAGAGCTATGAATAATTTTAGTATAGCGAATTTATATTTATTACATAACATAAGTACTTAAGTAGGTATACGAAATTTAATCACCAATAAAATTTAATGTGAATTTCCTAATAATTAAAATTACTTTTTAGGCAGATATGGAGCAATACTTTTGTTCGCTATTTACAAAAACTTTATTGACGACGCAAAACGGAGTTTTCTAGTCCGTTTGTTAGCTATAAAAATAACATTTTCATCCACAAAACTCTGCCATTTGTCTTCACGATGTTTGCCTGAAAATTTTTACACACTTTACACGAAGGGGCAATAATAATCTGAATAGTTGAATTCAGATTTAAAAGACCACCGACCGTTTGTTTTACGATGCTGTTAATAAAGCCCGGAATGGAAGCCAATGGAGAGTAGGTACCAATAGCACAAGCTGTTAATGATCACGATTTTCAGTAATGAGAGAACGGCTAGAGAAAGAATGTGTATATAAACACATTATTAGTTAATTACGGTTTATAAACGACTCATCGTGTAGATGACTCATGTGAGATTTATTATTGCATTTTATTTTCATTCCGATTCACATTTCCAAAAAAATGGAAGGCGTTTCAAACCGATCTCACACGAAAAACTTGCATATACTCTTAATTCTCCCAATAATTACATTTTCGAGATTTAATTTTGCACCAGCATTTTACCAATTGACTTAAATGCGGACGTTGATGCTTGGCGACAGCCGAAGGACGTTAACGGACACCGCAAAGTACTCACTTTATAAAAAAACCGCACAATTCTAGTTATTCCGCGTTTCTTCGAAATCGTTTTCGTTCTACTCGGATTGAAGAAACTTCCACAAACTCGAGCGGATTCCCTTGGAATTTCTGCGGTTAAAGAACTTGTTATATACAGTTGGAACTCGAACTCCTGAACTAATCATTTATCGATTGTTAAGTTTTAACAGGTTTTTTCACCAAATAAAACCTACACATTTCGCTAGCTACGTACTTTTTGAATAGCTGTATTTATAAACGCTCAGTGGCAACAAATTTTGTTAAATAGTTTAATATTGAAGGAAATTTATGGGTCTCGCAATCGAGCTAAGGTAAATGTTTTTAACCATTTTTAACGGTTTGAAAACATATTTTCGGAGACAAGAAAACATGCAAAAAGTACACGTTTTAGATGCTGCTTTCTTAAGTAGAATTGGGCAGGACTTAATTGAATGAAACGTTTGAAATTTATCAAAAAAAAATTCTTATTCAGACTATATCGAGATAGAGAAGCTTGACTAACCTTCAGCCCGGGTTTGGAGGGCTGAAATCTCACATTTTTTTCAAATGCTTAAACTTATGGGTAAGTTGACGATATTTTCATCGAAGATAAGAAGTTGCTCGAGAAAATATTACAAACATTCAATAGAAAAAAGAAGTAGCAAGAAGCTCATAGATGTGAAAAGACAGAAGATGCGGGAGCGTTTTATATGCATTGTCCTAATCACAAAACTATTTTTTCGCAAGTTTCATAACCGGTAGTTAATTTCGAGTAGGTGAGTTTAAACTAGGAAATTTAATAAAAAATTAATATTTTAAAGGCTACGTATTTTTAAGCTGTATAGATATGCCTACCAACTATTCAATAGATAAGTTCTATATTGTTGAGGCGGATTCATCTTTTTACAAACTTATTTTTGGGTATTTCGCCTAAAAAAATTTTGTGTTTAAAAGACAGAACTTCCTCACGTCTTTTATTACAGATTGATAAATAGTGCTCCTATTTCGCAATAAGAACGAATTATTTATCAAAAAGTAATCAAGAATTATAACCTAGAGGGT
>NW_026018814.1:4601646-4603523 GCF_020466585.1 Dendroctonus ponderosae
CTATTCAATAGATTACATTTGGTATTAGTCAGAAGCCATTCGTGCGGCTTTTAATCATTACCTGTTTTGCAAAATTTAATTATATGTGACTGAAAATGGTCAATTTATAACTTGGGAATGTTGGTTAGTGTCGGTTAGCCTTGGCTAGTATGATTCGCTTGCTTTAGCCAAGTCGTTTAATTAAAATAAAATAAAACATTTAAAGTGCGTTCATTTCGTTGTGTCATTTGCACAGCTAAATCTAGCCGACTTGAGAACTTGCAGATTCAAAAATGGCCCTGTAGATGCCTGCAGCCGACACAGTCTAAAATATGTATTGTGCCAAATATTTGGCTTCATTTTAAGGTAATAAGGAAGTCAACTATTTCAGTAATCGAGGAATGGGGCAACTTTCAAAGGAACATAAGACAGAAACCGAGGATACATTTTAAGCCTGATATGCGCTTCATGACTAATTTGCAATACCAAAAGAAATATGCATTCGTTGCCTTGCCTTCAAACCTATTCTCCTAACGTTTCACCCGTAACCAACGGGTGGCATGCATCTTCAGAGGTGTTTTGCTTAAAAGCTTCCAAGGGCAAAGTATATCGAATGAGGAACAATCTAAAACATCCGAATTGGATAATAATCCCCGATTAGACCATCAACCTACTGTTTTGTTACCCTTTTTAATGCTGACAGCATTAATTATTGCTTAGATCTGAAACAATGCTGAAAATGTAATGGAAAGTCACTGTTTTAACAAATAACCAGTGATAAGCTATATCTAAGCATAAACTATGTAAATTGAAACGTTGCGTTAACGTAGGCAGAAACACTTTTAGTACCAACATTTTGCAAAAAATCAGAAACAAAATGTTAAGTGGCAAGAGGTAGAAGTAGTAGAAGGAATCGACATGGCGATGATCAATATGTGTCAATCAGAGCCAATAACAACTCAATAGCAAAATTAGCATTTTAGTAATAAAATTGAACCAGTGTAAAACAGAGTGTAAACATTGACATGAATGTAAATTATTGTAACGAGATAGTAAGTATTGACAAAAACATTGTCTTGTGTTATTCGGAAACCGTGTTTGTCGTATGGGTTCGCGTCACTCGCAGAGAGGAAAGGTCAAGTTATGAATAGAATGCATAATATTAATGTGGCTTTTTCAATTATTAAGCAGTTTTGCTTTCATTTAGCGTAAAAGAACATATTGCATTGAAACAACCGAGTGGGCCGATGCATTTGTCTATGCGAYTTGATATAATTTATTCGTTTTTGATTCGTCCACGCACGGCAGGTTGAATCCCAAACGAGGCAACCCCGCTAATTCACGGTTCTCCAGTACCCATCRGTGGTTCGAGGAATTGGCCAACGCGGTACCTGGTGGTTCCGAGAATACCTGAGCCGGCTGAATCCGTTACGTCAAAAAACAGATGTAGTTACAGATCAAGGGAACTGATTGGCTTGCAGGGCGTTCCTGTATGTCCAAGTGAGAGAAACTGGTTAATTCACAATGCAAAATAAAGCGTTTTCCTATTTATACCAGGTCGCGTTGTGCGTCAGGTAAAATTCCGGTGATTCCGTTGGACTTATAAATAAGTTCACTTTCATATTTAATTGCAGCGGTCTAAAAATAATGAGCAAATTCCAAGTTTTTAATTCAGGCTGATTTAACTGATGGGTACTGAGTGGATTCATCCAAGTCAATGTGTGTGTATGTCCGTGAACGGTCGTCGAAGTTTATCTGTTCGAACCTCATTCTATATTTCAACCGGCTTCTCCAATAGATTTTCGAGACAGCGTCTCACTGGGCTCAGTTAACAAAAAATTATTACTTGCCGTAAAAAAATGTTTTCTTTATTTCTTTCTATTCTATTAATTGACAAC